>NW_018108183.1:577628-601954 GCF_000183805.2 Loa loa | reverse complement strand
TTACCGTATTTTTGCGTTTAACATGTGAGAATGTGTGAATAGATGTGTGTATGTATTTATGTGTGTGTGTGTGTGTGTTGTATGTTGTGTGTTGTCTGTGTCTGTGTGTGTGCGTATGTGTCAGGGTCTGTAAGGGGATTTTCAAATCGTCCAATTGCAGATTTTAATGAGTCATTCGAGAATGTTGAGAAAGTTTTGTCGCTGACTTGACCAGGACATAATGTGCAACTAGTTGGATAGACTTCTTCATCCTTCTTCGCTGTCACCACTGTCACCATTTTTCTAGTCAGTCGGTATTATCGAAGAGAGGCGTCTGTAAGCATCAAACACCTGTACGTATCATCTGTATGCTCACTGTTTGTGTCTGTCTGTGCCATTCCTTCTGACTAGCTTTATTAGCTGTACAAATAGGAAGACTCAGGTAGGCGGTGTAGGAGACGCTTTAGAAATGACAGGACAGTCTGAGATCGGTTGTCAACCATTTCCTCATCTTCCGCTTCGTCGACACGTCATATAGATTTAGCTAGTTTCAATCTTCTTTTACTGTCAGGTCATTTCATTTCATCCTCTTTTAATTTGATATTAAAATTTTGCAAATAAATTTTATGTTGTGATATCATCGTTATCATCATTACTAACATTTCCTTCATCTATTTGTTCTCTGAGTGAAACCAAACAAATTTCAAACGAATTCTTACGAAATGATTTGATATAAACATTTCGCCGCATTCTCTCCGATTCATTTCAGACGTTTAAATTCTCATAAAAGTGATCGTCACGTGTTTTCTGGTCACTAAGTAGACATTCTGTCATAAAGAGAGTAAATATTTGGTAGTGATTTCAATCTGCTATGTTCTGTTTACTAATTCAACATCAGAAACTGATGAAATGATAATATTGACATTTCACGTCGGTCCGTATTTGCTTTTGACGTATTCTCTGTGCATCAATCATATCACTTAAAGTAACTAAATATTGATTTATGTTGGGTTCCAAATTTTAATGAAAAAATCATTTCACGAAATCAATGTTGCTTAAATTCCATGACTTTTCAACAGTACCATAAAGTATTTATCAGAATCAATGACATTTAATAACTAATATTGATTAGCTTCTTGAAGAAAGGTCTCACTTTCTACTGAAGTTGTCACATCTCGTTTCGATCAGTTTAGATCACTTAACTTTCAATATTTATGTATTCCATAGCATATATCTATTCATACTATGCCTAAAATTTTCTTTGGATCTGTAATTTTTGTATAAATTGAACATTTAGCAACAATTTAAGTCATTAAATCAATTAATTAATTAAAAGGTAAGTTTGGAAAAATTTAGGAAGGTCGAGTATGGGAAATTGGGAAGAAAAACACTTTTTCTTCTTACTTTTAATATTTTTCTCTTATTACCATACTAATAAAAAAAAAAGAAAAAAACCAACTCTAAAATGATCATTCCAGCAAGGTGGATCGAATAAAAATGCCACGGATACGGTATAATGATTCCTTTTTTTTCTCCGCAATACAATCCTTTCGTCCAGCTCCTATCTCTCCCATCTTACTTTTCTCTCTCTCTTTCTCTCTCTCTCCTTTCTTCATTCCTTTCTTTCTTCTTTTAAACCTGACAATAATAATAAAAGGAGTAAAAGTAGTATTCACAATAAAAATGCATCATAAATTTATATGTCCATTATTGAAAGGATGGAGAAAGGCGTATTTATGGCATTGGAACGGTACGATAAGGCTAATTTTTGATTTTTGGTTTGTTGTGATGGTTTCACCTGGAACTTACCTGGAAAAGTTCACAAAATCGTTCTTCTCTTCAAGATATTGTAAGATGCAAAATTTTAAAGGATATTATAGAATTTAAAACGGTGAACAAGTGGCAAAACCAAAACTGGAGTCGGCAAACGTATTTGGTCTTTCCACGGCTAGTACCTCATCAATTAACAGTACAGGTGATAGTGCAGCTAATATGAATACAATGCTCAGTAATACTACTGGTCTTGTGTCCGCTTCAACAGTTTCTGCATCAACATTTGATTCTGTTGCACTTTATCAGGCGCAAGCATCGACCCTAACCCAGGTTTTCAATTATTTTATTTTTAATTTTAAATTATCGAAATAAGTAGGTTTACTGTGAGAGGATAATGTTTCTGTAAAGATCGTAACCAGTTAGAAAAAGAGTTAAAGTTAGTGTATGAAAATGAAAATAGATCCAAACATTTGAAAGCTTTTTTAGAACGGAACAAAACTATTAGTGTAGTTGCCAAAGTTCATGACTTTTTTTTTTTACCGAAAGATCATTCATTAATTGATATATCGAATTTTAAATTCATCACTGTTACTATTACTACTACTACTATTTACCTTACTATTAGAAACCTCGGTCTTCTGTGATTTGTCCAGCAGTAAACTTATCGGAAATGAGTTTCATAAATATTATCTCTCGGTACTATGTATATTTTTGTTCGACTTAATTGTTTGATTAATTAATAAAACCCTTCCGCTAACCCCGTTAACCCACTCTCATCTATATTTACACTTAGCAAATATTGGTATTGATGCACATGGTATGCGATAAAGCCAAGCAGGGATTCTCTAAACCTGGTTTCGGAGATTCTAGTGCATTTCTAGCTAACCAAAAGTAGTCGAGGAATTAAAAAACCGTACTAAACTTTGCAAATGTTCGTGTCAACTGAGCAATTATAGTATTGACATTCTTTTTTGGTTTCTAATATAGTAGTAAACGTCATCCTTTATGTACATACTCTCCATTACCCAGCAAATTTGCCTATCAGAAATTTTGGGGACGCCCTCATCTGTTTGCTTTTGGTACTTCGGCAAACCATTCATTTCGAAGTACATTTAAAAAAGGTCAACAGTAATCATCAAATCAATCAATACTATAAGTTTTTATCTATGGCTTAATAATGATAGGTTCTTTTATCATTTCCAGAATGCTTTTTTTTTCAAATTATATTAAACTAATAATATTCCCACCTTTTAAATAAGCAGTTAAATACAAGCATAATTAGATGTATTTTGTTCTCTCAAAATTTTATGAAATTTAATTTATTATTTAAATCATTAAATTTGAAATAAGCTACGAATTAATTAAATTTGAACTTCATTAAACGGAATATTTTTCAAATTCGCCACATTCCTCATATAGAAAATCTTCTCTTAGACTAATCAAAAGAAAGCCGGTATGAGTATTATGTACGGAGGAAGAGATGGGACAATCCGGACATAAATCGATCGATTTGAGAAAGGATGAAATTTAATATGGATGGAGCAGTTAGCAATTGAGACTGCTGCTAGATGATATGTCCCGGGTACCGTAATCATCTTTGTGAGACAAGCTTTGGAGAAATTGGGTTGGATGTAGGGAGGAGCATTCTTTGAAGGACCAATGCCAATCATTATTTTCTCCATCGTCGAAATGCTTTGATTATACATACTCCTTGAAAAATGAAGCACTTAATGATCTCTGCTTTATTATTCGTATAGCTATAACTATAATCATAATCATAATATAATCATAATCATGATCCTGATAACACTTAAAAATAATCTTAACCCTCAATATCGAAAGTTTCAAATGAGAATAATGAGTTTCAAATTTGAAGTTTTGATTTGTTAAACTTTACAATTATGACTTTGGCAATTATTTCCATCTAGCTTTCCAGCTATAATCATCTATCGTATATGATCATTATCACGGTCTTATCACACTCATAGTATTGATAAATTCAAATCTAAATATTTCGTGTAAACTGGAATTTTCATCTTTTTATTTGACCACAAATCAATCCGTGAGATGTTTGATCTTAAGAGCTATAGAAGGACTAGAGATAGCAAGATAAAATGGAAAAAGAATGAAGAGATTAGATGAGATTAGAAGAACAGTCTTATCAATTATTCTTTTATCAATGATTATGCAATTATAGTTGCAGGGTATGACAGCGCAAGACTATGCTTCGGTGATGCCAACTTATTCAACCGCTCTATCAGCCTACAATCAGTACCCTTATCCGTCCAGTAACAATTTGGCCAGTGGAACTCTACCAACTTACTATACCTCAAATTACATGAATCCCGTTAATCAAAGTGTGTGTTAGTCCTTTTGTGATATGTTATCAACACTAATCACTTGATAACATGTAACTTATTGCAGCCTTTACGATACTGGATGATTTGCAGTGTACTTGATATCTTAATGAATGAAGTTTTTAGAACGAAAAAAAAATGATTTGGAACTGGAATTTTCTCGAATTCGAAAAAGTACCTTCATCTACAAAAGCTCAAACTTCTGTCTTTTATTTTGTTTAAGAGTTTAATTTTGCATATTGTAATTAGTAATCAGGATAAATAGTCCCATTAAGAAATTAATTAATTGCAGCCTATAACAGTTTTGGAGTAGCAAGCGGAATATCGCCTCTGGCCTCAACTACCAATCGAGCATCATCCACTATTACCAATAATGCATCCACTTCTTCTACAAATGCCGGAAACTCCGGTTCCGCGATAGCTGGCCCATCCTCATCACTCACACAAATTTCCCCGAATTGTCGCACCTCCCGTGTTACCTTCAATGAACAAACACAACAGGAACTTGTAAGTGTTTCGTAAAATTTGAATATCAAACATCAGATTTTTGGGGTGCAAAAATGGTTGCAAAATTAGCTAATATAAGCAGGTGACTGTGTATAATTTCCCTTTAAGAATCTAACATTTATAACAATTGTTTCATTTATATTATGTAATATTCATTTCTACAGGCTCAAATGCGTACTTACAATGGTAAAATAGGGAATGCAAAGCCGCCATTTTCATATATCTCACTGATAACAATGGCAATTCAACGATCCGAATCTCGTATGCTAACACTTTCAGAAATCTATCAATTCATTATGGATAATTACGCCTACTATCGACAGAATCAGCAAAGGTCAGCCGGGTCAGTGCTTATCAAAAATTGCTGTCTACTACATAGACTAGCTATCTATTGCTGTTAATATATTAATCTAAACAATTACCATCCATATATTTTGATAATCTGCAAATTTTCTCTCACATCTATTCACTTTTCATAGGCAATCTATCTCTGAGATTTGTTTTGGATCAATAATGTTCCCTCCTGCAATATCTCGAGGACTAATACAATACAATGATTTATTTCAGGTGGCAAAATTCGATCAGGCATTCACTTAGCTTCAATGATTGTTTCGTCAAAGTACCCAGGTATAATTATTATTAACGTCGCAAACTTCGTTGTCATTATCATGGTTATGATTATTGAGAACGCCTTCGGCACAAACAATCTTGAAATGATAAATTAATCGTTAATTCTGGTACAGGACACCGGACAAACCGGGAAAAGGTAGCTTTTGGACTCTTCATGAAGACTGCGGTAATATGTTTGAAAATGGATGCTATTTAAGGAGGCAAAAACGGTTCAAAATAAATGATGGTAAACCAAAAAACAAGAAAATTAAGGTTAGTATCCATACTTGTATTGCTTAACAATTCAAAAACATATTGTAGTGATACAATATTAGTATGCAAATTTACAAGGAATATATAAATATATCCGGACTTGTAGTGCCTATATTTACAGAATGGACATAGCGCAAGGACGAGTCAAATCAAGGAAGAGCACGATGAGGATATGATGGATAATAAAGGGATCAGTAATAGAGCTGAAATGAAGATTTCAAGTGGTTCACAAAAAGCGCAACAACCCGATATGGCATGTTCACCGCCAAGCGAAGTACAAATCATTTCTTCCATTCTCCAAATTTATCTTTACTTTATAAATCACTTCAGTTTGCTTAATTTTCAACTTTTATTAATTTCTGTCACGTCGTTTTTGAAATACTTTCATTTCAACACTAATGTGTGGCATTTTCTGTTCAAAAATTCAAAATTTGTAAAAATTGTAAGATTTCTGAACTTTTTAAAAATTGTTATATTACAATCCAAAAATACATCTTTAAAATTCCTTCGAGTTTATAAAATTTAGGCTGAAACAAGTACCAGTACCGATCGAGCAATTGCCAGTGGTACAACTTCTCAACTAATCAGGACTCAGCAGCAAGTAATGCAATCTGTACAGTTACCCTCTACCACATCATTGACAGCACCTACCGTAAGCAGTCAACCAACAAGTGTCATTTCAGCAGTAGGAACTGTACCGGTGAGTTTCAATTTTAATTTTAATTTAACTATAATTCTCTAATTTCTCTGCGAGTAAAACCGCAGTAAATATAAACAGCAAAAGTTCTTCAACAATTCTTAATTTGGGGTGAAAAAGAAAATTTTGATTACTTTATGATCCTAAAAATTAAAAAGCTTCAAAATGATTGATAATATAACTACTTTGATAAAACCAATGATGGTCACGCTTATCATGGAATAAACCATTCATTATCAATTATCATAATCACTATTATCATTTTAATATATCATAAAATCATCACCAAACTGCGCTTTTCTGACATATCGAAGAATTGATGAACTTTTTCACAGCTTTTCATTGCCTTCAGTCCTACTTTAATTGGTTTATTCGGATAATTTGATCTCCGTCTGTAATTTTATAAATGTTTGACCACTAATATCCAACGATTAATGAATCATTTCTAGATGAGTCCTTATGCCAGTCAATACCCATCCTTTGGATTGTACTCGAATGGTGCAATGACCGCTGTACCAGATTTATCACAAACCACATTACCCACTCTAACACCGAGTGCCTTCCGCATTGGAAGTCTTATCGATAATTATAGTATGTACAATAATATGTATGCTACACAACCGAGCAATACACTTAACGATTATCCTTATCAGCAAACATTGTACAGGTAGGTATCAATGTAATCTTTTAAATTTATCGATCTTTGGTCTCTTCTTTGCCATGATATCAGTCAAAGCGTAATTATCAACCATCAGAATAGAAAAAGTTGCAAATGCAATGAGATTTGTCACAGTAAACAGGATATCTCATGATATTTATAGCCAATTACAGTTCATTTGCATATTGAGCCTCTCGTCATAATTATGTGAACTTCATATTTGTTTCTCGTTAGGCTAACAGATTGTTTTTGGCCAATAATAACTGAGCTATTGGGAAACCAATTCTAAGATCACTTTTTAACAAGTTGTCAGGAACTTTTTCATAGATTATATATGCCAAAGTCCAAAAGAGACAATATTGGCTTATCGTTTAGTATAAAGTATTAGTTAACTTGCATTAATTATTGCTTTCCAGTTCGAATAATCCGAATTCATTGCCAAATTTGTAAAAGGAGCTTAGAAGAAAAAGGTTGAAAGACGTTGAAGCAAAGGAAAAAGTCATAAGTTAGTAGTAGTGCCTCATTTCAACAACTGGCCATTTCTATGAGCGAGTTATCATTGATTCAAATATTTGCGATTTTGTTTGTAAACATAATTTGTTGTGTACTTTTGCAAAGTCATCTAGGTGATATGATATGATATGATGCGATATGCATAGTCCTTCAATTTTTTTTCACTGAAATGATTCGAATATTTGCAATCAATTCTAGTTTAGTTAATTACTCATTAATTTTAACTTTTTTGAATATTACCAAAAAATTCAAAATCTGAGGCAATTTTTTTTTCGAATTCACTTAATATGCTATTTATGATGATGCCTTAATCATTTTTCATTTCATCATTACTTTTTTTTGAATCAACTTTTGACCTACCGCACATTTTCGATCCGATGTGGGAGATTAGATGGATGGCGATGTATAATTAGATCATTCTCATAATTTATTTAAATTTTTCAAGGAAAAGTCGCTAGTAAAGTATAGCATTGATTTGGATTTGTAAAATTGAAATTTTTAAAGATGACGCCAATGCATCTAACTGTGATAAATTTGTATGACTGACGAAGCGGAATTGTTTGTGTGTAGTACTACTATCATTTCATTGATTTAATTTTTTTTTTCCAAACTTTTTGTTCTTTGACTCATAAATTTTATTAAAACTAAATTATTTCCTGATAATCATTCTTCTCCTAATTTCAGTTTTCTGATTAAAATTTGAAATGTTTTCAAGATTACTGAATTTGAAAAGTTATGAGATAAGAAAAGAGAAATGCATGATCATTATAATCATCACTGTTTACCAAAAATGTTTTAGTTGTTCTCTCAATATAACTTTGGATTAATACAATTGTATCGGGGAAATGGCCAAAAACTGACTTCTCCACACCAACTTACTAATCATATCGTTTAATTCATTTGTTGCATTTATTGATTAAACTTTACCTTCTTAAGCTAAGAAAAGACTAGCTTAACTTCGAATTCGTTCAAGTTTCAAGAATTTACTTTAACCTTTGATTAAATTAGAAATTGTCACCAATTTTCGTTCTGCCATTCAGTTGCGCACATACACTCACGCTACGGTTTAATGGTTATATCCTTTTCTTCGCTACATTATGGTCGACATTTATTGTCGGCGCTCAATTTGTTTATGGCAGTTAAATATTCTTGAAATGTTGTGCAATAATACAATGTTTTTATAATTCGACTTGTAAATTCGTATAAAACTTGGAAATTCTAATTAAACTTGGTTTTATTTGTAAGAGTATTTGAAAAGCATAAATAGTAACAAGTCATAGAGCCAAGGCATCTAATCTGTTAATTGTTGGTAAGATGATTACTTGAAAGGTGCTATGAATGTTAAATACATCAAATGACTAACTGTTGGATATTGTAATTATCAATAACAACAGTATTTAATAACAGATTTTGATCATTCGTATTTTGATGTTAATTGTAGTTGCAGTCATTCTGGTCAAATAAAATTTAAGCAGTGTTTGGCTGAATATTAGAAGATTACAACTGCGCTTTGCTTATTCATTTCGAATTTTCTTTAAGAAAGTTGTAGGTCAAAATCCTGCGAAACTTTTCAATATTTTTGCTAAACAAAGGGCGCATTCTTATTTTACTGAGAAAAAAATTTTTTTTGCCACCGAGATTTACATTTATTCATAAGTATTTCCTTCAAACAAACCTTTAAATTAAATTAATGTCAACTAAATTAACATACAATCGAGAAGGGTTGATCTCAATAAATCATTAGGAGTTCCATTTCAGTACAAACCAATATATTGACCTCATTACTATGACCTTTTCTACACGAATTTATAGTTCTTCAAGAGGTAAGAAATTTGCATTCCATTACAAGTGTTGAAGGAAGTGTAATGGAACACCTCATTGTTTTTGTCAAATAGTGCAACAAAACAATAAGTACTTATATGCCAAACTGCGCTCCACGTTCTCCTTCACTTAATGGAGAGACGTTGTGGTTGGAGTATGAAAACATACCCAAATGGATTGTCAATTGTCAGGTGTGAAGAAGACGGAAGACAATAAACGGGAAAGGAGGGTGAAGTTTAAATTGGCATTTCCTTTCTAACTTCCGTACACTCTTTCCAATTGGATAATACTTCCCCAATTGTAAAATGGGCAACCAGATGAAATGGAAGGGATTCATATTATATTAGCACAGATAAGTATATATCATTATCTCTGCCTAAAATTCACCACTTACAGTAACTTAAGTTGTAGATCAACGAAATGTTCAAATATTCATCCTTCTGGTTCCTCTCGTATTGTAAGTTATTCCATGAGGCTAATACAAATAAAGTTTCAGGAAATGACAGCGCCAGTGCAGTTAGTTTCTTACCATTTATGGATTTGTTATCGGAGAAACTCTGGAAAACCATTACATTTAAGGTCCAATAACAAAGGAACCTGATATACCTGATAAGGCTCTTGTTAAAGGTGTGTCTGTGAGATAATGAATAACAAAAATCAGGCTTAGTGTTGCAAGGAAGCTTTCCTTCAATCTTGACTTAACTCATCATAAATGCGACAATAACAGGATGCAAAGTTAGCGAATTTTATATTTTACTTCAAAAAGTTTAGAAAAAAGCGGAAAAATATAAACACCAAATAAACAAAAACACGCATATTTTGAGTTGTAATGATTTATATAATTGAAGGACAAGGAGAAATTCATGAAGGATAGCCATGACCAGATACCAGATGAAATATCGTTTTGAATGAATTCCAACAGAAAATGAAACTTTCTCAGCCTTGAAGAGATTTCTAGAGCTCAGTCAAGATATCATGGCCTATAACAGAGCAGAAGTAAGATTTTTACCTCCCATAGGCAAAATATCTATAAAGGTCGGTGAAAATAAGAAAAAAAAATAGACATTTTAAAGAATGATTTTATAACATGCATTTTGAAAATTAACATATGGGACAAAACAATGGAAAATTAGAATTTGATTCAGATGTGTGGAAAAGGAAAAGAAACATATGAAGGTTGATATTTTATCCATATAAACTATGACCCATGGAAGTAAATTACGGAAGTTCATCCTTTAATTTCAAAAATTAGCCAACATCTGCGTCAATTATGGCCATGGCATAAACTAAATGATGAATTAAAGCGAGAAAAGCGATGTAGATGAAGAAAAGAACCTCGTCTTGTAGTATCACATAATCAACTATAGCGACACAGGAATGACGCATTATTCGACATATTAGGGAAAAAAAAACCGATAAAACCGATCACATATCCGTACGAAGTAAATTATATAATCTATATCCAACGCTGAAATAAATGCAGGAAGAGATAACGGTAAATAGAAATTCAATAAATTCCACTTCCAACTGACATGCATTGCTCAAGACACGTAATAGATCAAAACGTAGCATGGTTTGATACTTTACTTTCTGTTTGCAAACCATTGAAAGGACATAAATTCTCCGCTGTTATCAAAAAAGATATGTTTGTGTTAGGTAAATATATATCTTATCAGTGAGGAATGTATTCTAATAAATATTTAACTGATTGATGACAGGAATACAAGTAGAATGAATAGGATAAAACATTATGAATAAGTGCCAAGAGACAAAGATAAGCTCTTTAAGATGGTAAAAGTTAATAAGTCATAACGAAGTGAAATCAAGAAACGTTCTGAAGCAAAGCGATCATTTCGATCGTCCTTGATGAGAAAGAAACTGTTGGGACAGATCAGGATCTGTTTATATATGGGTTAGACCGGGACAAGAGGAGGGGGACAAAGCAAGGAGAATATACCAACTGAGGACAAATATTAGTTTTATTCATGTTTAACGAACAAATATTAAATATAGGAGAATTTGCTTAGTGTTTTACCCCCTTCTGATAAAGAAATAAATAAATATTTACTGTTCTGCACGTCAAGGTAAAGTAAGCCGATTGATTTTTATGTTTGTAGCTCCTCACATATGTAAATTTATCGAAATGTTTGAACACAAGGTATATTTTACAAACATTTAGTCCCTAAATTTCCTCTTTCCCTTTTCATTTTTTATACAAATCAATCAAACATTCACATAGCTAAATTTTTAATAGGGAAAAAAAATTTTTCCGAGCCTAAGCACTATAATAATGATATTGCATCTCAATCACAATACAATGCAACCAAAAATCGTATCCGTTATCTTACCTCTTTTTCCATTTCATAAAACATGTCTTCTTCCCATGTTTCTCTCAAATCTTTTTCCCTTTTGCAAACTTTATGTAAATGAGCAATAACTATTTTTGTTAAAAATTTACTTAACGCTCCAGAAAGAGAAATCAGTACATGCATATTTGAACGTACTTTGAAAATGTTTCTACATAAATTAACTACTTAACAAAAACAGGCTTATTTAAAAATTAAATCTGTGCTTGACTAGCTCTAATACTTTGCTTGTTTGAACAATGATGTGGTTTTCACAGTAAAATACTGGAATGAAATGTAAAGCTTCCTCTTCCGAGTACTTCAGGCTTAATTATTTGCTGTACCAATGGAACCTTTCAAAAGGAAATCCAATTTTTCAGTAACCACTTCCTTTTGACTGCTGCTCCCAACAACTTCGTTATTGTTGAAGTTAGCTAAAAACTAATTCCAAATACAGTAAACCAAGAGAATACCTCTCTCCAAGTACTACCATTTCCAAATAATAAAATTATCTCTGCACACAACTAATCTGCTTCAGCGTACTGTCCTTTATTATAGCTTAATTTCTTCATATAAAATCGTTTTGTTTTTTTGTTGACAGAAATCGATCGTTTTCATTTCTCATCCGAAAACTGTAAAGCCAGTACATGTAACTTCGTCCAGTCAATACATATACCTTCGTACACATGTGAACCGAATTTTCCTCCTCATTACTCTTCCCAACAGATCTTGAATTCTTTACCTTTCCGGAAATTTGCAAACTCAACATCATCTTGAAAAACTGTTTGAAAATAAGTTTCTGAAACTAGCCTATTTTTTAGAGTGTTTTGATACTGATCCAGAATCCCCTAAACTATCCATCCATCTGCGCATGGCTTTGTTTGTAGGCTAAGATAATCGAAACAACGAGAACGCAATATTGTTCCTTATGGCGGAATCAATTTGTATTCCTCCCTCGGTCACTCTCCAACCTCTCTGCGTTTTCCCGTCCCATTCCACCACCATCACGACGACGACGACCACCACCACCACCACCACCATCATCATCATCAATACTCTTATGCAAACAAAACTCGAGGAGTAAAGCAGTACAGTGCCACTCACGAAACATACAGATAAGCACTAAACCTATACCAAAACGACGGCAACAAGGACGAGAAGCTCGTCATCCGAAACCATATATCTCATACTTTTCCTAAAAGATCAAACTAAAAGGGTTGACAAAGAATCATTTAAATATGAATTAGAGCTTGAAACATCATGTTCAATTATCTAAACTTGCAGCATTTACATATATATAATGATCAAATAATATTTTAAATACTGCAAGATTATGAATAAGTATCTAATAAATATCGGTATATGTTTCAGAAAAGTAGCTTTCCAAAAGCATATACTTTCCACATTGTCGAATAAGCTTCAGAGCGAATGCAGTAAATTGACAAAACTGAGCACTATTTGATCTCAGCCAACGAAGGAAAAGAAATTCCAGAAGGGAAAATTTTTTGAGAAACAATAAAGAAATAACTTTTTTTGTTTATGGATACAAAATAAAGAAAAGACAAGTGTAAAATGGAAAAAATTGGGATTACAAAAACTAATTTACAAAATGAAAATGACACGTATCTGATTCCAAATTCACTGATAAAAGTGGTCCATCTTCAACAGAAATCTTGTAAAGAACAGTGTATAGGTAATCTGATTCGATAACTTCCATTTCATTTGCTCAACTATCACCAGCCAACTATCGAAATATAATTGAAATTAAATAAAAATTATCATTTTGATAGGATGAGAAATCTATTCAATAGAAAATTATGAAGAAAATGCCCTAGGGCACTAATTAAGATGTCCACATCAAAACGGATGAAGAAATACTTCAAACCGTCAAAACATCCTATACACAACGACTCCTCAGCGCTCTATACAATTCTCTAAGTGCTGAATGTGCGAAATATCTCATATACTAGAAGAAACTAAATACAGAACTACAAAAAGTATTTATGAAATTAACGAAAACAAACCAATAAACTTTTGAAAGGAATGCACTATAGGTTGCATCTCTGTTGTTATTATTGCTGCTGTTGCTGCATGGACTGTAATTTCCGCCTGAGAACGACGACCAACCTATGCTGCCTGAAAAACACAACAAAAACTAGTTCGAAAACTCAAAAAATGAATTAATGTATGCTAGAGAATTCTATTTTTTCATTACCATTCGTCGGATGAGCTCACTCCTTTGAACATTAAGTTTTTTCCGCGCCGTGGAAAACATATTAGACCACAGAAATGTAAAATACGCTTCAAACTGAACCAACAACTCAAATTAAATCACTCTCTATTCATCAACAGTTGATACAAACTTTGTACATCAAGGTTCAAAATTGACAAATTTCAGTAGGAATTGTAAGGATCGAAGTGAAAGTAAACTATTCCAATTCAATTAAAAAAATTAGCACAATGCGAGCTAAAATCTCAATCAAAATATACACAGCGTGACTAACTAACGAGGTTATAGAACTGACAACTAATTACAGGTCAGATCAGGTCAACATGCAAGGGATAAAAATTTCTAGGGCCCAATTACTACAGTAACCTGTAGATCCACATTTGTCAAGCGGTCACAGTAACCTAAAAATTCTATGGATCATTTTACTTTTGTGTGCAATCGGAACACATTACTGATGCAATAAAAAAATCCAGTCATAAATTTATTGTTGATTTTCTTCAAGGACGATCGGATCAAGCATCACCATAAAATAATTCTTATGAAATGAGATGAATGAATAGAAATAAAATTAATGAGGGCAGAATGGGGCCAAATGTGTTAAAGCAAGTGATTTTTTCATGAACATCAAAGGCTGAAGCCGATGGACGTCTATCAAGGATAATCACGGTTAGCTTAACGACTACTTTAAGTACGAACATAATACGGTAAATGTAGGGGGAAAAAGTGTATGTCACGTACAAGAAAAGATAGAAATAGAAAAAAGGTTCATGAATGAAATAAGCAAAACTGATGAAGGTAAAAAGAGATAGCCGAAAATTCGGCGTAAAAACGATCAAGATAGCATTTTCCACTCTTAAAAGAACTATCGTATTTCCACCATAAGGACCATTTAAAATCTTCCCGCTCTGTTTCTGACCCCCCTTGGTGCCCTTAACAAGACGAACTATTGTTGTACTATGTATGTACTGACTTCTTCCTGAAACGACACTTGAAGCTGCTTAACAATAGAATTTTTTCTTTTTTTACATTTATGAGAAAAAATGAAAATGATAGTAGACAGTCAAAAAAAACAAGTTACTATAATTATTTGCCAGAAAGGAAGTGATCAGCTTTATTGCTTGATCTTATATGCTTGTATACATAATGATATGAATAAATGAGGATTGAAAAGTTTCAAATCATTTGCATATCGAAATATCCATATCCAAGGGTATGAGAGTATATTTAAATGCTCATAATTACATATTCATTACCGTACATTTCACTGAGCTAGTATCCTTATTCTTATCATTTTACCTACATATCGTTTGGGAATTTCAATCTTCGTTCCAACCGAAATTTTTTGCATACAATAAAGTAGTTGTTCTCAAAACACCACTGAATATTTTATCAATTCCGACAATCTTTGCAAAATTAATTTAAATATTTCAATCAGTGCCAATCATAAGATTTGTTTACAACCTTTAGACACTTTTGTCATGTTCCACAAGAGGCATAATGCGTAATTTTAGAATCTGGAAAGTCCATCTTATGTCGAACATATTTATAATCCGACTAAATGGTTGCGCATTAAAGAAAGCACCGAAATGGAATATCCAAGTACAGCCCCGCTTCTTAAATCTTCACGCTTCGCAGCAGTGCCCTTCCTGGATAACAAAAGTTTTGAGTACTTGTTAAGTACATGTTAATAAATTTATTGCGAAAAATGAGTATGAATTAGGGACCGACTACCCTTACTTTATTACTTTCTACATTTAATATATATGAACAGTATCGACTTTATTTTGATAGTGAATTGTCCAAGAAAAAAGCAAAAATTTTGGATTACTCTAGGAACAAATCTTTTTGGTGTTCCATCACAAAAAACTTAGGCTTGCAAAGGCCCTTTTTTATTTTTCATTTGGAGTCATATTCACTGTTTTTCTCAGAAAATAAGATGAATATACTTTAAAATAAGGAATGAAACTACAATTCATTGTTTTGCTCCAGTATTTTTCTAAATTTTCTATCAAATTCTATGACAAATAAAAAGAAATCTTTGATAGGTGGCATGTTTCTTGAAATATAAGCTCTTCTTTCACCAAAGAAAGTTGGATTAGCGCAACCAGGAGACATGTTAGGCTAAGAAATTAAAATAAAGCTAGCAGTTCTCGAAGAATACTTTTCTTCCACAAGTTACATAACTTTGAGGATGTGTTTCCGTACGGGACAAATACTCTATTGATTTCTTGACTATCGCGTGCAAATTACATTACGTAATCAGTGGACGTTTCGGTCACTTCGTTAATCGACCATTAATGGACGGTGCTATGGGAAGTGCGATATTTTCAAGTTAGTCTCAACTAAATCCGGTCTAAATCTTCTGAAAGCGAGTGAGTGCTGTAAGCAATCAGTCAGAATTGTCGTTAGGTTTTTTGTGTTTGTTCAGATTATGAGCAGCTGTTTCGATTTTAACTATGATTATTATAGCATCAAAGTATAAAATCAAATCACAAGCTGTTTTATCATTTATTTTCTCATTTACTTAAACAGCTAACAGTTAGTGAAGACAGTAATGGAACAAGAGATTTCGACTTTTATCATTCATTAATTAGCACAATAAAGACAAGTAAGCTTTGAATATATAGGCTTATAATTCACATATTCTTATTAGTACTTCTATCATAATGATGTCCTGCCAGGAACAGAGAGGAAGAAAGAAAGAAAAAAGGTAAAAGCGATATTCCACTGAAACGTGAACTATAATATATTTGGGAAGAGTTGGTGAAGGATAATATGTTGTGTAAACATACTTCATTTGGGATATAGATGAATGAATGCATGAATAAACGGGAAGGGAAGTCAGAAAACACCTGTGGTATAGGGGTCAAATCCTTCTACATGCGTGGGAACACCAAATCGAAGAAAAAAAGTTGCAGCTAAACTTAAACCACAAACATGATATGTAAATAAGATGAGAAGCAACTTACTTAATACGAATTGCGAGTTATCAATTAATTAGAAGTTAAACTTGATCAAGATGTGAGACAGAAAATAGAAAACTGATTTAAGACAGAAATGTTCGGTTCAAATTTTATGAAATGTAAATGCTATAGTAATCTACCAGCAGATTCCGACTGCAAATTACAGCCTTAACGGTAAATATGCGAACCCACATTAGAATCTAAAGAAAATATCCAGAAGCTATAAATAGACCCTGAAAGTTGCCATGATATATTGTTCAGTAACAACATGAGGATCACGTGGATTTCCTGAAGATGGTCTCAGTTGCTGTTCCGCAGACAAAAGATCTTTTGATATACTGTATTGCTTTTTAGAGACATTTTCCGCTATGAATGTTTGATTTTAGAGAAATCTAAATTATTCATCTGAAAATTATTTAGCAGATCAAGACGTAACGAGACTTACATTTCGATATCTTTCTTCAATTTCTTATTTTCTTCCGCTAGCGATAATTGTAACACTCCATCGGTTATTTCACTTCCAATTCTTTTACGAGGTGGTGGTGTGGGAATGTTGCATACTGCCTTCAACCTTGAAACTTGCTGCTTGAGAATATATGAGACATAAACAATGTTTAATATGATATCACAATTGAACAATAAATTTCCAGCAGATGTCATCATCCGGTTAGTAATCCTGTCCTGGAGGACGTAAGGAACAAAAATTTAAAAGCAAAATGGAATATCTTCAAGTAACAACTTAATTTTATTGACTCAAAAATGTATTTCTAGAGCTCACAGAGAAGTAAGCAAAATCTTGAAACCTGGACAAGTTACCCTCCGATTCGTTTAATCTTTTCTCAATATCCGGTTCTTCTGATATTTGCTTGCTCCCTTCCATTTCTCGCTGTATCTCACCCATTTCTTTTCGTATCCTGAAATTTGATGATACCCTAAATAAAAGGACTTCTGATGTATAATAAAACATATAAGATATTAAACATATCTTAAACATAAACATTAAACATACAACATATTAAACATATCTGCCGAAGGTCAACAAATGTTATTTTAATTAGCAATCGTATTGCCACTGAAATATTGTACTAAATAAAAGGATAGTCCCAATGCAAAATAAATCTCATGTTTATGTTTAAGATATGTTTATACATATACATACAATATACAAAAACTCTTATCATGTTCCCTTGTTTCAAATATTTTCTTTGTTTATTAAATTAACCTTTCGTTTTGACTTCGTAATTCTTCATTCTCATCCTTCACCCTCTTCATTTCTCGTTTCAGTATTTCCTCTTGATTATTCGACTTTATTGTCCACTCTTCGTTACACCGCTGCAACCGTCTCTCGTAATCCTCCGTAAGCTTTCTCAATTCCTCTCGATTTTCTTGCGGTAGCAATTTCTCCTCGTATTCCCAACGTTCATCATGCTTTTTTAACAATCCTTCCATTTGCTGATTTTGCTTACTCAGTTCTTCATCTAATGGATTATGTTCCTTTAACAGTTCGCTCGTCAGGCGAGCATTCTCAGCCATTAATTCGCTTAACTAAAATAATTCAGTCAGAACTGAATTGTTTATTTCTACATCAATAAACTGTGTGGTGATTCTAAAAACATCTTCAACCAATGTTGTTACACGATTACAGGGAATGCTGTGAATAATTATGTATTTCCTAGAAAATATGACATATTTGATTACTTTTGTGAACCTATAAGTATGCACTTCTTCTAGCAAAAAGAGAGATTTTTTGAAAGCATGGTTATTAAAATGATTATAAATATAAAGCCAATCAATAATTTGCACTTTATTATTACCTATCTTTTGGAAGGCATGAAAAAAAGATATCCGATTAAAAAGCTCATTACAACATCTTCGCATTTACAAAGTATCGTGCATATGAAAAATTTTTGAGTTCTATCTTCTTAGGTTTTCACCTTTCTTTTCATTTTTGGTGAATCCTCTTTTAGTGTATTTCTTGTTTTCAGTGTGTCGAGTTCATTTTTGAGCTGTTCAATTTCGCTCAGAAGGTGCACTTTCTCGATACCTAAAACTGAATTAAGACATTTACAAAAATGGAAATTTCACTATTATACGAACGAATCCGACGACTCTCTGAGATATCCAGGTCTGAAGGAACTTCTCATCAACGTTCTTAAATACGGTAAGGATGTAAGGAAGTATATTTAACAGATATTCTAAGAACAAAAATTGTCTCTTTCAGATTAGATCAACCCTTTAATGCTTCAATCCACTATAACTAAATGAATATCATGATATAACAATTCACTATAAATACCACACTTCAATCCACTATAAACATTATAACGAACCTAAATCGATAATTCGTTTTCGTTCAACTTCGAGCTCATCAGTAAGCCTTTTGATGTTGCCAATGAATGTTTCATTTGTTTTAGTTAGTTTTTCAAGTTCTATTTTGGCACCTTGCGCATCCGCTTCGCTCTTCTTGCATTCCAATTTCCACTTTTCCTAAAAAATTTTCATAATAACCAGTACTGTTTTCGGTCATAAATACTTAATTCAAGCAACAATGTCCGTAGATTTAATCTTATAGTTTCGAGAATTTTAATATGGTTTTTACTGTTCATAGACATGAATTTCAATATAAAAGCATCTTCAGTTTCTTAAAATTGTCGTGGAGAGAACAACAAAGAGAGAGAGAGAAACAGCGGGAGAGAGAGAGAGAGATGTACTTAGCTTCAGGCAAATAAATCATTATTACAAAGGAAAATACTATGGACTTCATAAGACATGACAGACTGTGTTTTCGAGCAGCTATTAAAATCAAAAAGGTATGACTGGACCTCGACGGTCTGAGTTTGTTGGCGCAAATCACGGAGCTCTTGTTGCTGATCTCTTTCCAAGTCTTGATCACCCTTAGCTTGAACTTTTAATCTTGCTAATTCCCGAGCTTGACGCTCACCTTCCGCTATCGCTTCATCTAGCTGTTGTCGAGTTACTTCTAGCTCTGTCCGTTCACTGTAAAAGAAAAAACCACTCAGATCTAAGATCCTCATATTACAAGTTTCCTTCATGAGAAGAAAGGATCTTTCCTCAGCAGAAGGATATTCTATAGCGTGAGATAACAGTAATGCAGCTATCCCTTCAGAAGAAAAATTCCTTAGCGATCAGCACAAAATTTAATAAAAAATTTATAGTTTACAGGTAGGCAGTGTGACACAGAAAGAGTTAGCGACAGCGAAGCGGGAGTAAAGCTCGGAAATTCTAAAAAAAGATTACTTTTAATTTGAACTTTAAACTTTCCGCAAATTATTCATAAAATGACAAGCTCTGTAATTAAGCGCGTTGAAACGATGAGCATGATAACACGCAAAAAGTATGATGCCATTGAATAAATAAGTAAAGCATGATAAATACTACTTGTGCTGTTTAAGAAACCAACAACAGATAACACAGTTAACATTTAAGTAACAGGGGGGAAAGTTAATGAGTTCAATTGTTTTTTAATTTTAGTGAAGCAAATCTGAAGCAAAAATTACGGATGCGAAATTTTAATCAATCCACGGCTTTAAGTGATAATATAGAGATATGAACTGAGGAAGTTAAAAAGTGAACGCCAACAAATTACAACCAAATGTAGATGTTGCAGTAAAGTCTTATCAAAATAGCATCAGCACTGTTGACAAGTGAGTAATAAATTAGCAGTAAGTTAAAGGTAGAAGCATGTTGCAACAAATAAATACGCCTTTTCTGCGATAAAAATATTTCAGATAAAGAGAAATAACAAATGAAAAATGTTAGTAGCAAATCGGAACTGCTGACGGGTGAGGATAGATGAACGTTTTCTCACTTAACAAATATCAAAAGGGAATTCATATAATTACCGCGACAGCCATTCCATTTCCTTCAGTCGTTCGAATGCTTCTGTTTTCAATCGTTCTTTCTCCGTATTAGCGATATTTAAAAAGTTTCTTAAATGGTTCACTTCTTTTGACAGATTCTCAGATTGCTCTCGCAATCGATCCATTTCTGCCTCTGATAATTTACAGGCCTGACGAGCTTTATCCAGTTGTTCATTAAGATCCTTCACTTCCTCAACGTGCTTTTTAGTATTTTCATTTTCCACTTCAACAAGTTGCTCCTTTAATTCCGTCAACTTTGCTTTCAGTGATGAACATTCATCGAGAAGGTTTTTATTTTCAAACTCGACTACTCTGTTTCTTTCTTCCAAACGATTGCTTTCTTGAAGACGTGTTTTGCAAGATCTCATATCGTTTATTAAATTTTCAATATCTTTCTTCAAACTAACAATGTCCAAATCTCTCTGGTCTACTTCGCGTTTATGATGTTCTCGGCATTCTTGGACATTTACTAACTCCGTCTTTAATTTTTCAATCTGTTCCTCAAATGGATTCAAAGATTCTTTGGTTTCAAGTTCATTGCTCTTTATATCTTTTTCCGTTTCTTTAATCAAATCCAAAATTTCTTTATTTTCTTGCACAGTCGCTTGTAGCACTCTGATATGCTTCTGAAGGTACTTACTGTCCATTTCGTCTTCTTTTATTTGTTTTTTCAAAAAAGCTAACTCCGCTCTTAGACTCCAAACTTCACTATTTGATTTGGACATCCAAATTTGTTCAGTGGTAGTGCCACAACTCCTGTTTGCATGATTACATTCGTCTCGTTTTAGCAACAGACTATCTTTATCTACACGCTTCACTGTTTCTTCTTCATCGTCGTTATTCACGGAAATGATATGTCTCCCCTCCTCTACTTCCGTCTTTGTTTGAACAGCTTTGTTGACCATTATTGGTTGACAGTCATTCTGTTCGAAAAATAATTTTTCCTCAAGTACATCAGCTATGCATTCTTTTAAAGTAGCCAATTTCTCCTCGAAATCAGATCTTGGACTCAAATCCAGATCTTGTGCCTCTCTGCTTTGAAATTCACGATGTTGATTAATTCTGAAAGGTGCAACACTGCCGCCCTTGACAGCTAATTCCTTCCTCAGATTCATCATTACAGCATTGAGCTATAAAGTAATGAAATTATGCATTAATAACACTGTTCCAGCAGAAACCATAAAAAACTCATACATTACAAAGAATTATATGAATAGAAGATCACTGCACTATATTAACAAACATTTACTTATTATACGCAAAAAAATGAAAGAGTCCATTAATAACAATTGATCAAACAACAAAAACTGTGAGCCTATAGAATCTAAAAAGAATGAGCTGCTTAAAAGTGGAAGAAAAATTTGGCAGTACGCAGAAAACCAGAAATAAAGCAACTAACTTGGAAGTAACTTTTTTGCAAAACATAAATAAAAGTATTTTTACTAAATCCATTCCCCTCTTTTAGCCTAAAATCCACATTTGAAAGCCTTATAGCTATGACCATTAAGATTTTTTTTCTTTTTTTGTAACTGTCAGCTTACTTCATCAATTTTACCGCTTTCAGAAGCTTTCAATCTTTCCACTTCTTTATTTAGCTCAGTAATCTGCTGTTCGTGTTGCTGCTTTGCATTAATTAACATTTTCTGATATTTCGATTCTAAATCTCCAAGCATTCTCTCCTGTAAAGCAAACAGTGACATCAAATTTTTAAGATTTAGGAAAAATAAATCCAATAATATAAAAAAGGTCCCTTAACACTTCAACCTATCTATTCCTTATTACAAATTAGTGACATTTTTTTGGAACAAAGGTAAAACCTTGTATATGTCGTTTCAAGTCTATAATTTAGTGAATTTTTCATACCTTTTCAATCACTTGTTCTTCAAGTTTCGAAATTTCATTTCTAAGCTCAACCAAAATGAGGCCATTCTCCTGCTGCTGAACACTTTTGTCACTCTAAAAAAGAAAATAATTCAAGAACTTCATGATTCATTTAATAAAGGAATGGACTTTTATCTAGTATGCCCTACGAAAAAAAAAAACCATCAGCATCAGTTATGTTTTATTAAGCCTTTTCTTCAATATACATATATTGTATTTCATTTGCCCTGATCAAGGTTTTTTAATTTCAAAGTGAATAAAATTAAAATGATAAAATTTTAATTAAATTTGTTGTTTACCTTACATTTTTCCATTTCTTTTCTCGCTTCATCACCTTCAGATCGAGCTGATTGAGCATCTTGTTGCAATGTTTGAGTTTGTACATCAACATCCATCAACAAACGCTCATTTTCTTCATGTACCTCACGCAATTCCTTTCGGAGTTTTGCGATTTCATCATGCTTTATACTAAACTTACTTAAAATTGATTACAAATGCCCAGACCAAAATTCGTTTCAGTATTCGGCATAATATTATAAAGTTAATCACATCGAGACTTTGCAAATACTTTCCTCATGACAATCTGACACATTATGCCAACCATTCTAGGTCTCGGTGTTCAGAGTTCGGCATGAAATCTAAAAATTCACTTGCTTCGACTGAAGTTGGTTAAAGCTGAAAACTGGACAAACCTGATCTCATCGCGAGCTGACTGCAGTGAAGTAGCTAAGGTGAGCACTTCATCTTCTAAACTTGCTTTCGCTAGCAGCTTCTCATTTTCAGCTTTGAATGTCTCCAGGATTGCATTGGTATCAATGAAAGCAGCACGAACTTCCTCAAGTTCCTTCATCAGCATTTCACACTTCCTTTCGTATTTTTCGCTGAATTTAGAAATAAAGATGATATAAGTGAAGATCGAACAGAAATTTTGTTTCGAAATAATTCAGTAATAAACAGTGGTACTTCGTGGCAAAATTCGTTTCGTCATCAAACTTCTCCTACCTAGTTTCTTGACTTTTCATCATTTCCTGTTCAACCATTAACAGACGTTTGCTCTGTTTCTTTTCATCAATTTCTAGAATTTTCAGTTTTTCTTGGAGAGACCGAACTTCCTCTTCGAGTTCATCAATAGTTTCCCGAGAGGAACGTTCTGCTTCCTGGAAACAGGTTTTGGACAGTAGGGAAAAATGGCAAGTAACTTGTTAATACTATTATTAGCTTATAGTATGCAATATTCAATTTATTACAACATATTCGTCTAACCTCATCTTACTTAATTCACTTAATTTTTTTAATTAATTACTTAATTCAGTCTCCAAGTATGAAGTTAGATCATATTAATCTTGAAACTTATTATCAAACCTGAAGGATATATTAATCTGACTGAATTAAAGAAGCTGAAATAAAGTTTAAGCTCTAAAAGAGCAAAAATAAAAGAAAAAGGAATTTTGCACAAGAAAAGCGTTCTACCAATGAATAAGAGTTGGATAAGGTGATTGATACAGAACAGATCTAATTTATAAGGATTATCTACCTACATCAGCATCTGTTTCAGCTTTTTCTAGATCCGCAGCCTGAACAGTTATCTTGTGTTTCGCCTGTTTTAGTTCTTCGCGCAATAACCGCATCTGAAATAAGTTTCTTGTGCACCTCATTCGATGGGCTATTCAATAATCCAGTTGATAATATAAAGCCATCGGTGGATCACTCGCCGCAACTATTCTAAACTCATCTCTTTTAGGTTTTTTTTTTTNTTTTTTTACCTCACATCATTCTGTGGTTTCCACTTGACTAAGTTAAACTTACCACGTATTTGTTATTAATATTATGAATGTATTG
>NW_018108183.1:560834-577608 GCF_000183805.2 Loa loa | reverse complement strand
TTTTTACCTTCACATCATTCTGTGGTTTCCACTTGCAAGTTAAACTTACCACGATTGTTATTAATATTATGAATGTATTGCCTAATTTGAATCGGAAATGTGAAAATTTTGAACCGGACTGAACTATTCGAGAAATTGCAGCAAAAAAAAAGTCTGGAAAAGGTAAAGCTGAACTTAACGGAACTTCTCATTGCGATACAATCGAAATAGGTCTACAGAACTAATTTATTTTCAAATATTACCTGTTCATCAACACCACGCTGTTTATCAGTTTGTATCCTCAAAACTTTTAATTCCTCTTCTAGATCAGTGATTTTTAACCGACAACTTTTTGCTTCTTGTTCTGCTTCTTGTGTTCGCATTTCCTCCACTTTTAAACTCTGCTTCAGATTCTAAAACAAAACACAAAGGACTTGCTTACTTTCGCTTGAAATACCCTTATTACTATTTCAATAATTTGTGCATTATTTACTGTTTGGCAAATACACCTTTATGGTGAGTCAATTAGAAAATTAGTTGCTTTTACTCAGGGAATGAAGTTTCAATGAAAACTTGCCTCATTATTCGAAAAATATAAAAATACAAGTTCTTGCACACCCACTGTGTAGGGAATCAACAGTATTTATGCGGGAAGAGTAGCTTAAATGTGTTAAATTAAAAGTTCACTAATTCCACTTCTAAATAGTGTATTGAGTACAATGATACTTGCACACAATAAAATTCATTCATAAAAAAAAATACAAAGAACCAACATTAAATTTCGTTTCTTGTTGTCTTATTTCTTCGTCATATTTCTTTCTAACATCCGCCAAAGAATTGCTTTCCCGCATAAGTTTTGCTTCGGCGTCCTTTTTCAAAGCATCACACCTTGATTAAGAAGATAATACAGTAAGTGTGCCATAAACAAGAACGTAGAAGAATGATACCATTCATTTAGAAAATTTCACTTTAATTTGCCAGACACAACCTACACTTTACACTGATGTTATTGCGCAGAAACAGTGAGATTAACGTAAAAATATGCTGATAACAAGAAAAATTGAGAATTATCATATTCTATCAGCAGTATGACAATTACGACAATTTTTATAGTTTAAAAGAAAAATACGGAGTGGTGCTATTGGTCTTGTCATCATCATTATTACCATGATTATATCCTATTAGAATTGATTAAGACATTCATATACTAAGTAACCATCTTCGGATTTATCAAGAGTGACAACGTTTTGGGAAATGTAAGCTAACGGTAGTGATAATAATGGCACTTGAGAAATAGCTTGACAGGATTTATTCATCAACTTTCAATTCCTATTTCAGATTTAAGACTCGAATGTGAGAAACCAGTACATATAAAAGTAATCATTCTTTCCTTGCCTTTTCTACATCTTGTCCCTTTCATTTTTTCTACTTCATTTGTAGGTACCTTACTGAATCATAGGCTTACAATAGCCGCATCAATTCTTAATTTTACATTAGAAAACAATCTAACACGTATCAACCTTCTTCAAAGGAAATGATCGATGGCCTGAGGAAACAGTTTTTGAGAGTATCAAGTATATGAAAGGATTTTGTCGGCGTTATAAGCAGTATCTGATAGCAAATGAATTTATCATTAAAATAATCAGAACATACTTTTCCTCACATTCTGCTAAATTTCTCTGGCTTTCCTCCAATCGTTCACTTATTTTTCCCGCGTCTAATTTATATTTCTCCAAAGCCTCTCGAAGCTGCGACACTTCGTGTACTTCCTGAAATGATCCATTTTAACAAATGTTGATAAAACATAGGAGGGTACATTTCTTTATTTCATAATGTTACTAATTTCATGAAATTTTCCGAAGCATCTTGAAAACAGGTCTTACAAAACGAACTTTCATTGTAGTCTATGTTAACAAAACCATAGCACTCCATGAACTTGAATTAAACTGTAAAAATTAACAAACTTTACAATTCTACAGATGGAGAAATCAGACTACAGATTGAAGCTTGCTTACATTGTTTCGCATGAACGATAATTCAGCTTCTCCCTTTTGCATATTTTCTAGTGCGGAATTCAATTCACTTTGCAACTTTCCAATTTCCTAAATTTTAGGAAATGTCAATATAATTTTGACCTCTAAAAGAACATGACAGTTTTCAGACTAAAAATGCTTTAACAGCAAAATTAATATCAATCTTGTAAAACTAAGATGACGAAATGTGAAGTTTAAGAGAAACCAATAAATTTACATCACTCTGTTTGAACAATTCCGCTTCCTTCTCTTTTGCATTTTCCCGCATGGAATCCAACTCGATTTGAAGATTTTTGAGTTTCTAAATCAAATGAAAAAGAAATACCGAAGAATTTTTAAAAGAAAAGCAACAAAAGAATTTTTCTGTATTTTTACAAATACCTTAAAAAACTCGAATTTTGTCGCTGAAAAATAGTACTGTATTGCCCTACTCGGTAATTTTCCTCATATTTCTATGGAGATAAAAAAATCCGTGATTAATTAAGCTAGATTTAGACATATTACAGTACGCCATATAAACTCAAAGAATTACGTTTCGGATGAGATTCGATTTTCAGGAGAGCTGATACAGTTCCTTAACAGCTAGTACTATTCGACAAAAGTGATCTATTACTCCATTATAGAAATTTCAGTGTTCGTAAAGCAGTGCTTACTTTCTCATTTTCTAATTTCACCTCCTCAATATCGGAAACGCGTCCCTTGACCTCATTCCTGATTTCCTCAATCTGACCTCGCAGTTCTTCATTTTCCACTGTTAATCGAATTATCATTGCTGAGTCTGCTTCATTCGTTTTGATATCCTAGAAATATTACATTAGTGATAAAAATCAAAAAAGAACGAAATCAAGTATATGAAACAAAGATTATGAATAACAGGATGTTGACCACCTGTTTAGCAAGCATTAAGCTTTGCAATGCAGCTGATTTCATCTGTAAATCGCGCTGCAATTCCTCAATACTATTTTCTAGTTGGATCTTCTCGTTGTTCATAATCAAACGAAGTCTTTTTGATTCATCTTGAGCATTTTCTACTTCCTGATTCTTGCATCGCACTTCTTCTTGCAAATTATGCACGTCTGTATTAAGTTGCGATTGAATGGCCTGAAAGTCTCAGTGATATTGGGCTGAGAGATCTTGCATACTGCAATAATAATATTGCACAGAAAATGCTACAAATTGTTTGAATGATCGTTTCTGAATAATTCAGTGGCAGAAAAAATACTAACGTCGTTTTCGATTAAAATATATTTTCCTACCAACCTCATTATTTTGTGAAAACTGAGGCGTTTATTTAACTTTATTGGAAAAACAAACTGCAAAGCATGAAATCAAAACTAACCAGAATATCGGTGATCTGTTTCTTTAATTTTTCATTCTCATCTTTCAACAAATTACATTCCTGATGGTCTGTGTTATCTCTATTTGCATCTGCTAACTGTGCTATTAAGCTATTAATCTAAAATTAAAAATAATGAAGTTTGCGATTATAATTGACCTTGCACTGACTTGTTTCTTCCATTTCATTTAGTTTCTCATCTTTCCTTTCAAACTATATGTTCTGATATGACCTTGAAATTACTGCACACTTGAAAACATTGTCCAATAATCTATAATACTCTGAAAGTGGACTACTAATTTCTTCCTGAGAGGTCACCAGTTATGGATGGAAGGATGAGATGAGTAATGCATCGCCGGAGGATACTTTTTTCGTCTAAGTGCAAGCAAACTTACTCCGAGAAAAAGGAAGTATCGAGAAAAAAAAAACTAAAGAAAATAATACCTGCAAGAAAAGCTCTTGTTTTTCGGCCTGTTCTCGATCCAGTTGCATAGTTAGTTCCCGTTTTTGGCCTTGCAGCATCTGGACATCCATTGGTTGCTTTGCTTCCAATACCCGCTTCTGATTTTCCCATTGCTGCCTGAAATATTGAAACTCATTTTTGTTTGAAAACAGCCTGATTCCAAAAATCCTTTTTTTTTCTCGTACTTCTCATAGCTATAAATACACAAACTTCCGCTTAAGTCGCTAGAACTTTGTCCTCAGTTTGTCACTTAGACTACTGACTGCCTCGACCTTTGAATTCGAAGTGACTTCTCGGAAAGTCCAAATCCACAGGAATTAGCTTGATAAGCCCACATAAGATATCTGATTCATCTTTTCGATTACATGATGAATCCGAAAAACGTATGGTAAGCTTAAGTAAGCTTAATCTTTTTTAACAAACAACAACTGAAAGTTACGACTAGTGACCTCTCAGGCTCAGTTGGGAATATTAGTACTTCAATTTGGTGAGAAGTAAATGGTAACAACTTTATGAGAAGGAGATGGGAGACTAGGACAAAAGGAGTGGACACAATATATGAGTCCAGGAATGAAGTAATTGAATGAGAAATTTAGGTTTTTTTCGAAAAATGGACCAGAAATCTTTACAGTAACTTTTTTACAACACTGTCTTCTCAATTTTAATAGATACAAATACCATCAATGCAATTGAAAAAAGAGTGATAGCTTTTGTGATTTTGCCAATTAAAATACCAGCTAAGTTGAGAAAATCTACGGGTTGAATTTACATACTGAAAGGGAAGTAAATAATTATTTACCGGTCTCTCTCGAATTTTTCCACCTTCTTTTTCAGCGAATCGCATTCTGAAGTACGCTCTTTGAGAGCTTTCTGCAAATTGAAAATTTTTGGGATTCATCCATGCAGATCAAAATGTGGTGGAAATAACTTCAAAATGTACTTCACAAATTCCTTCAGTAAAATTACCTACCCTGAGTAATAACAGATATCTCAAGAAATATAACTAGTAATTCCACCCGAACCAAAGAAAATATTACCAAATATTGCCGGTGTCATCCCCTCGATGTTAATATAGTTCTAAAATCAATGTGAAAGGCGGCTGCATATTTTTATTCATTGTATAAAATAAAATAAGCACTTAATCACGAAGTAATTCTATTTTCGCTCCTCAAATCTTAAATGATTAAATTAATTTCCTTCTATTTAAGTCTTTTTATTGTCCAAAGAAAAAGACAAGTTAAGTGTTAGACAGAATAAATGTATACTCGCTATGGATTTTGTGAGTTTGTCACCATATATACCGCAACACTTTTTGCATGGAAACTATACTTCTAGTCATAGTAGAGAGATTCAGAAAGTCAAAGTCTGCACGTGGATTAACGAAAATAAGTTAACACTCATTAACTTAATGGTGTGTTATTCATCTTCGATGAAAGAACAAATTATTGATTTCATTCAGAAGAAAAAAAAATCATTGAGAGAATTTCCGTGACTCAGTCTTTTTGTCTACTTGCTCCTCTCTTACAGATTCGATCGACCGAATGACATTCGATCGATCGAATATATATGCAAATTCCAGCATTTCGCCTCCTTCAAAACCAAATCCATAATTTTTCAATCTTTCTGACCTGTAAAGTACGCATACTTGCACCCTGCAAATCTGCACGCCAAAATTTTCGTTTTTAAGATGTTTGTTTTGCCAGTTTATTGTATGATTTTAAATTTAAAGTTCAAAATGAGTCAGTAATTCACTTGGCTTAACTGTTCGATTACTTGCATTCCAATACCTGAGAACCTCTAATATCAATGTAATGATGGTTGAATAGCCTGAATTTTTTATTGGTGACTTCATTGCTGTATATAGGGTAGGATACCCGATTCTGCAAATATGATTCTCTCAAAGCGAAACGTGAAATGAAGTTGATCGTCTCATCAGCAATGTTGACTACTATTTGAGCAATATCACTAATCAAATAGTGGCCAATATTACTGATGAAACTTGGCAACATATCATCAACGTATTCATCCACAAACATAGCTCATGATTTTCTTCCATAAATATTTGTCTTTTCATTTCCTCATTCAAATTTTCCATACGCTGAAGAAGTAAAGCATTCCTTAGAACAGAGAGATATGAGCAACACAAGGAAATGAATTGTGAAGCGATATCTCTACTAATGATAAATCTGAACCAACGCACTTCTAATCTATCCAGATTATTCATACTATTCCTTCTGAATTTAGAAGGCAATCCGTTATTACCTGTAATATTTCAACATTAGTTGTATTCATTCCAAAGTACTTCCTGTTGAGATAGCTTCTTATTTACACATCGATTAGATGAGAATCGTTCGTATCATGCATAAACTTAGTACTGCAATTCCGTGAAACAAGTTAAGACAATTATTTGATTCGCAAAAAAACCACACAGATGAAAATATTTGACCCCAGAAGCTTTAGTATCATGGTCAGCGGAAATTTCAGAATGGTCTGGTTTTAATCCCAGATTAAGTAGAATATTTAATTCATATTAAGCAAAATATCCTAAATATCGCAAAAAGAGAAAACTATTTTAAATGGGCCAATAGAACTCAAATTTCGGCATAAAATAACAACATGACATAAGTGCACATCAGATTACAAATCGATTTATAATTGTTGCGTAAAAACAGGTAAACAATTCAATAGACAAGTTCTACCTAAACCTCCTAACCTATTCCCTGCATTCTTCTTTCTCCGAATGATAGTGATATCCTTCACATTCTACTCATGGGATAATATAAATTTAAAGAAACATCTGAATGTCAGCAGTTTAGATCAAAAAGTGACGGATAACTTTTTGGACGTCTCAGTATTACCGAGATCTAAACCTAACTTTTATTCACCTGGATTTCATGGAAGATTTAAAGATGAAGGTAAGTGAAAAATGAGGAGGCAAGAAAATATTGTAATGGAAGGTTTAAAGGTGAAACGAAGTGACGAAATCGTAGTAAACACGTTTTCCAAGATGGTCATATGCATAAACTCATTGAAAGAAGGCTCATTAATTCAAGTTTATCAATACAAATACTAAAAAGAATTTAATGCTAGAAGAATTTTCCAGCAATCGTTCGAAAGCCTTATTCGCTTACTATATTAAATTTACCTATTTTCTCGTTTAATTCAAGAAGAAAAAGTATTAAATGAATTCAAAAACTTCAGATACTCGGCAATTTCGGTCAAGACTTTTTGAAACAGTTTTAATTTCCAACAAATTTTTAAAAAATATTTGAAAAAATGTAAAAATATAATACAGGGATAGTTTAATCCAATCCTACGATCATTTATTCGTGTATTTGAAAAATTAGGAAGGTTTCTGAGAAGTGGAATGAAATAATGCAACAAAGAAAGACTTGAGGTGTGAGAAGGTTTCGCGGCTCTCAAAATATTTACCAGAATTAGACTTCGCAAATCGATCATTTCTTCGTACAGCGGTGTATTTTAACATCGACCTTTAAACATAGAATGGACAATATAATACTATTTACTATGCGCATTACTATGAAGAAAGAAAAGACCGATGGTAGTGTTCCTCATATCACTGATAGAACTTGACAGTAATAACACTAATTGCAGTAAGTTATATAGGATAATTATGCAAATATTGTATATCCCAATATTGGAGGGAAATAAGAAATAACCCTTCTCACCACTCGATGCCCTTCACTGTGGTTGAGGCGATCTAAGATACGCGACGCTCGTAATACAAACAAAAACTGGAAAACAAGTTTTGCAAATGGCACTCTGTCCTCTTCAAATTGTCACTATATAGTCACATTCCTTCTTTTATAATACAGTCAAGCTAATCGAACGAAGCATGATAGGGCATCGTTACGAGAGAAGGAGGAGGAGGAGGGGGTTAGCGAACTAGGATAATGTTTTAGCTAACATACCTATACGTATATACGTAATGTAACAAAAACCCATAACTGTTCATTTGTTCCTGCCTACCAAAGTACTTTTAGATAAAAAACTTATCTACACTTTTCCATTATCATTGATATTATTCAAATAGTAAATCAATACACTGTTTGACATTTCATTCAAAGGCCCACTAGTTGGTAAGGATATCTAACAGAAATTACACCAAACATTAAAGTTAATTTCCACAGGTCATTTATCAATGGATGATTTGAAATTAAAGTAAAGTGGAACACATTAAAAATAATACGAAATAAAACACTTGAAATCTGAATTAAAAAATTTAAGGATTAATAGTGCTTGCAAATGAGAGGAGAAAACGCTATAAAGGATTAACACAAACTTGAATTTATCTTTCTATCTTCCTAAAGTTCACTGAATAATTTTATGAACACTGAATTCTTACAGACAGTAAAATTAACCGCAGCAAACTTGTCAGAACTTCGGACAAAGCTCTGGGATAACTCGTATGATTTAATCCGACTTGGGATATCTGTACACAGTATCTGCAACTTAGACTCTAAGTCATCAGAACAATGTTGATGAAAGAACCCACCGATTTGTAAAACTCACAGAGCAATTTGATATTCGAAGAAATTTCGCCAGTAGAAATACAAAACTGAAATATTTTTCCGGTCTTTTCTTCTCATCAAATTTACTGATATGTATAAAGTAAATTCCAGAAATAATCTTAAAATATATGTTGTAATCTTAAAAGTACCAAACTTTTGACCTTTCAGATATCCCTCAAAAATTCTCAGTAATGTTTTTTTTATTCAAAAAAAAATTTCGGATTTAATGTACTGAAGAAGTGATGTAAATTGGCAGACTCAGGAGGGAAAAAAAGTATAGTTTCAGGAGAAGTCGCAACGAAACGGTAATGACAATGAATGTTAATTATCAGATACGTGCAGTATGTTGATATTTGAACTTCTAGGAGATGTCTGTTTTTGAGTAAATTTCAACAGTTTTTTCGTGGTATGCTTTCAATTGGCCGATTTATACTGATGAGGATGAAAAACTGAAAAAAATGTCGATCATGCAGTGAAAAAACTAACAGTTTCGTGATCGAAGTTCAGAGATTCTGAATAGAAATAAATTAATTTAAGGAACTCAAGTGCTAAATTCAGTGGTTTATTCACCACTAAAAAACAGACAAAATCCACTTAATTCACAAAAAGACAAAAAATATCTTGAAAACCTTTTAGAAAAAATAACAAGCTAAATTCTAGATTACGAACTGTATTACTCGTATCAAAACATGATGATCACCTCTTTTGCAAAATAAATCAATTTCTTCCTCTTTCCCAAAATTTAGAAGACTGTATCAGAAACTTTTCCCTTCACCTATAAATTTTTGTCATACATTACTTCTCAGATGAGGGGATTAACAATTGAGTGACCGTCTCGAAGCAGCAAGGATGCGTCATCGCCCATGCGAATTTCTCAGTGAATTTAACGAATTCAAACTGATAATGAAAATTGTGAAACATAACACTAGTAAAAATGGAAGTCAAATAGTTAGCATTAGCGAAGATGTGAGACGGTGAAAGACAGCAAAAAAATGTCATCAGCGAATTTTTTTCTGCTTACTGATTGACAAGCAAAACGGTTTGATGGTGGTGATGAATCAACAAATTAAACATTAAGCATTCGGATAGACAAATGGAGAATTGAAGAAGGAAGATGAATGAGAAGGACCAAGCAAGAATACAATCGATTATAGTACACCTAACCAGCCTCCCATGACAAAAAATATAAGGACTACTGCTATTAAACAAATTAAAACAAACTGGAATGGGTTTATCAGTAGTGTTAGAGATAATAATGATGGCGATAGAATGCCAACAACATAACACTATAATCTTATCACAGAAATCGCAATCACCGAAGGGGTATAAAGGGAAACATGACATAAACTGAAGATGTTCATCTTAATCGTAATGATACTAACAAACATGACAATGGCGAGACGGTGATAAAGATATCATTGTCCTATTTGCTATATTGTATCTGAAATAATTACATATCGACATAGCAGTCATTTACTTTAACAGTGATTTAAGAGTAAGAATTCGAGAAATGAATTCGTTAACATGACTAACGGATCTTTAAGTACTCAAAAAGTTTGTAATGTGCAATCTTTTTGTTTGCTTTTTGTAATCCTCAAGTGGAAACTGTCTTTGGCAATATTTCTTCACTTCAGTGTGACCTTTGCGATGTTTAAAAGTGCCAATTTAAAAATACAAATAAAAAAAAATGGAAAAGTTAGACAGCATGGATAAAGTGTGTATTAGTTGCTTTATCGAAATTTTGAGAAAAGTAAAATTTTGCTAAACAAATACATTTCCAGAATAAAAGTCAATAAGACTTCAGAATCGCTTGACTTTTATTGGTGTGCGTGGTATGCACTTCACGGGAACAACTGGGTGGATGAAATACCAGGCAAATCTTTTTCGTGCCCAAAGATGATCGAAAATGAAGCAATTTTAATCCAATTAAACAAATTATTTTTTCTCAGCCCTTAACAAAGCACACGGTGTCTATGACAGTTATAATTGCGGTAATCATGGTAATGGTTGCAGTAATCATGGTGATGACTGCAATAATCATGGTAATAATTGCAGTAATCATGACAATAACTGCATCAGTGATCAATTACTGAATAGACGGAGAATAAAGTAGTTTTGTGAAATGAATTTCGCACAACTTACTACCTTATTTTTCATTCATCATTTATTGAGGAATGTGAAAAATCCCTTTGAAATATGGAATGATTTGCAATAAGTAGGTAAAACAGAAATAGTAAAAATATAAACAAGTCAACTAATGCTTTCCATCCAATTTTGTGAGCTCTAGCATTTTCCTCTTGATTAACCATCAAGTAGAAAATGCAATCCAAAAGATGAGATTTCTTTTTAATAATTGATGAAGTTATGATGCTCGAGAATAAAGCGTTAAATGTAGCATTTATCTCATTTATCATCTCAAGTTTTCCGCAGATAGATTTCGAACGATAACCAGATTAATATAAGCAAATATGTATCACGGGAACCTCGTACACCCGGTAAGTTCTCGCTCTTCATTCAGGAAACTCCTTATTTTTTCAAATTTTTTTGTGGAAAAAAAAACACATCTTTTCATACACAATATGCTACATTAAGAATAAAAAAAAGAATCAACAAAGTCATGTTTCCGCTGTATCTTTCCATGCATTGGCGAACTGTTTGGTAATGAAACCATGACAATCAGGTCAAGTTTTGTATGAGCATGTTAAATACCAGCCACAACGAACTCATTTCTTTCAATACAAATGTAGGCACAATTCGTTGACTATAACCATTGAAAATATTCCAAAAATACAGTGAACACTACTCTTCCTATTTCATGTTATATTACCTTTCAGGTATTTTCGATATCACTTTTCACAGATATATGAAATTTCAGATAGTTGAAGAAGTTCTAGCAAATGCTGTTTCAGTGGTTAATCAATCTGCAGTATACGAATCGGTTTGCTCCTTTGGAATCTTTTGAATTCATAGAATTATTTACATATTTATTCACTGAGCTAATATGACCTTCACTGAGCAGAAGAAAAATGACTGATAACATCCATATTAGGTAGAAAAGAAAAGACCTGATAAAACAGAATATTTCTATAATTTACTCTCATCCCATTCAACTGTAAGCAATAGAAAATAATACAACTGGAACTAATAATCAATGAAGCTAATAAAATTAACTTAAAATTTTGCTTTTCGAATAGTTTGGATAACATCTGCATCACCACGTTACACATGTTTGGTTGGTCTAAATGATATTTTTTTGCATCTAACAATATGGTAGTTTGAAATTTCCAAAAAATGTATGACTACATGAGAACTTATAATAAAAATCAAATAAATGCGGTAACGAAGGTCAACAATCAGATTAAAAAAGAAAGTGACACGAAGAGATCGGTTTTACAGGAGAATGAAAAGGAAATCGATAATGCCAACGGAGAAGAGGAAGTGATTACATCATTTAACGACCTACAACAAGCACGGTGTCACTGGATACAACTTGCTAAACTTGACTTACAAGTAATGATAACGGAATAATTGTCATAATCAGTTTTTGCCTAAGAAAATTTCCGTTTTCACTTTTTGGTTAGGCCATTTGTCTAACTACTAGTGTAACTATAACTGGTAGATTTCCAAGAACAACATGGTCAACATAATTGGGCTGTTCCAAATCTGCTTAGCTTAATCTGATCGCAGATAAGATCTACTAGCAATTCAAAATTTTAAAATCCCCTCCTTTACAGCTTAAAGTAATTCAGTTAACAATTGCTTATGTGGTCGAAAAATTCGAACCGATGAGACAACTTTGGACTTTTGGGAAAAATTACCAAAAAGAAAAGCTGTACAATGACCAGAGATTCCAGTTAGTCTTGCTAGTTATTATATAGAAATTCTAAGTGGATGAAAATTAACTTAAATATCCTGTCTTGCTTCGTTCATTGGTTGACAAAAAAAAAGAAAAAATGGTTGACAAGAACCAAATTTCAGCGATTACTGCAACTGTTTCCAAACTGCACTGAAAATGATCATGGAATCTGTGGATGAGCCACGTGATATGTGCAAATTAATTCGTAACATTGGAGCTCGACATTTCTTCTACAACGTCTACGAACCACATACTGAGGAAATGACCAAATTGCTAATCAGATCAGATTCTCAGTAATCAGGAAATGTACTAAGGGGTAATAGGTCGAATGGAAAGATGTATCCTCATTTCCAAAAAAGATATGAAAAGCGGAGAAGACAATCATGAACCCTCATGAACCTTAACTGTAGGATCAGAAAGATAGGATTGCCGTCTCACATTATTTGATTTGAATACTGAGCTATCGAAGGGCTTCACTAGTAGTGTGGTGCTTAGGTGATGCAGAAACTGATACAACCAAAACATTGCTATCAGAGGAATGATTCTCCTCTTCCTAGAATTCTCACCCCATTTAAAAAGACTTGAGCAGTAAAGAAATGTGATTAGCACTTCTCTGTGGATTTAATTTCCAGTTTATCCTGCAAACTTACGAGTTTTGAACAACCCCATTACAGATGATATGTAAGTCGATGATGACGGCTTTATGTGAAGTAGCCAAAGATGACATGAATGAGAAACAAGTGCAATGCTGGCAATCGGCAAGTTACAATGTTTAAAAATTAATTTCTCTCAAGCTTACTCGAAAATAGTTTATCTGCAATGATAAACTATCTTCTGTTTGAAAGTTTTTGACTCTACCCTCCTATAGAGCATAAATATATCAATCCTTTATCTATTTTAAAGTTTTTGAAAATATCAAAAAAAGAAACAAACGTCTCAGCTGTCGTTGGAATCATAATTCTGGAATTATGATCTTCAGTGATTGCTAGGGAAGTAACTTACTTAGCTTTCTCAGCTGTTTGTTCCTCCCGATAGAAAAAAAAAATTGCACTAAATGATTTTAATAATGTGCAGAAAACTGTTTCATTTTTAGCTCTTCGAGGAAATTCAAACAGCTTTTAACGACGGAATTGCTACTCAACGACAAAATTATCTTCGGAAATGTATATCAGGAGAAGAAATGCAAACTTTAACAACTACCTGGCAACAAGTCCAAACGAAATGTATGGAAAAGGATGGAAATCTAACAAAGTGTAATGACCTGGTCAGCAGTGGTATCTAAATACAATTAGGTTCCAACTGTCCTAACTATAAGTCGAAATCACGAATGTGAACAAAAGGGCATAATTTAAATATTTCGAAGTCGCGAAGCTTCTCTCCATATTCCATTCTATTTACTGCGACAAGAAACAAAGCTTCAGAAGAAATCTAAAAATTGATAGAGTGTAGTTACAGATGTACGAGGCACTCCAATATTACTGCAAGAAGACACCTAAAACAAAGAAGTACATAAGAAAAATGAAAGAAATTGCCGACCAAACCGTTGATGTATGCTTAAGCAATAACAAGATGGAGCGAGCTTCCAGCAACTTATATCTCAGCATTATTTAGTAACCGATAAACAGCAAGTAATTTTATGGAATAGGACTATCAGATCCTAGAACTCGGGAATATTTCTTTAAGATAATGAAAACCATTCATTTATTATAACGACCTATTAGTATATGTAGGCAGTGGACAAAATAATAGATGCATACGACAGCACCAATGGATTAGCAGAGCTAATTGACAGGTTCGACTCTTACTATTATCTATGTTGTACTCTAGGTGAAAGTCCACGAACTCTCTGGCTGGCTTTTAATAAAGGTAAGCCATTGCAGATTTCAAAATTTTTTTTCTCAAAATTTAAACTTCGCTTCATTCATTTTAAACTTGAAAACCCGAGATAACAAGTTTTCGTTTTAATATGATGAGATGTTCAGCAGAAAACATACAATTATTCCTATAAAGATATATCATTATTTCCATATGACGCATTTTATTTTCTGAATCATCCCGCCAAAAGCTTCCAATACTATTTCTTTTGAAAAAATTATATTTGTTGCATTATTACTTATGAGGTTGATGAAGAAATCTTCTCCGTCAAACACTTAATCCCATCCTTCACAAATGATGAAATGTTCAACAAGATTTGATAATATCAAATAATCTTAAAAATTCCATTTTATCAACCAAAAATTAGATTTTAAAGCATAGTTTCAAAAATTTTAAAAACTCTATGACTTTTACGATTAGCCAGACCATAAACTGAATGTATTTCAGGTTTCGCGAATATCATCACCACCAAACTAGATGAAGACATAATTCGGATAAAACAAATATGGTGCAAAGTTGCTCGCATCTTAGAACAGGTATAGTTTTTAAACAGCCGATTAGAAAAATGATCTTTTTCTGCTTGGTTAATTAATTACGGTTAATTTCGTCTGTTCTGATTAGGCTCTTAGTTCGCAAGACAAACATTCTAGTTTAACTGAAGGTAATTTTCAACGAAATGATTAATTCCAATAAATTTCATTCTTGTTTAATCCTAGTTAAAAACAACTATTAATCAAATTTTAAAGAGAAGAGCTCATGACAGAAAAGAAATAAATGAAAATTAAGCTAGTGATTCTAACGATTTTGAGATCATCAAAGAGTTTATTGTATCGAATTTGTGCAAGCAGCGGCAACTGGAATGGAATGAAATTTGAAACTTTCATTCGGCAAACTTCATGTTTTTCATAAATATCAATCACTGTTTACAAAGACCGAATGGAAAATGGATATTCGTGAACCGCTATGTTATATTAAATGCAAAAAGAGAAATATGAAATATTTGGGATATGTTGAATAAACTATGTTTAAATATAAACTGTACTCAAGCATTATGTTCCCTTGAGGCACCTAAGTGATTTCTGCAAATATCACATTACTACAGCTTCTATTAAACAGTTTTCATGTCAAAAAAGCTTGGTGCTTACTATGACATAGTAACCTTATATTATGTACAGTGATTTTAAGTAACCCAAAGATAATGAAATTAGCACTTTTTTCTATTTCACGGCATATATCCCTATCCACACCTTCCTTTTATCCGAAGGTATATGAATAAACTAAGAACGACACCATTGTACGAAAGTGAAATAATAAAGTAAGCAGTGAATGATGAAATTAATACCGTGGTACCATTTAATGGTACGCATTCGTTACACCTTCGTATCAACAATTGGTACTGCGGTATTAATTTCGTTACCACCAACCCACATAACTTCCAGGATTGTGAATAGAATTTGAACTTACTTTGAGCTCTTTTTCTTGATTTAGCAAATTGGCGCTATTTATGGTAGCCATTGAACCAAGTTTCGCGTTCAGCTGCTGATTCTGCAAAAAAAAAAAATGTTTTCCTTCTTAATTAGAAGTGAGAATTTAGAAAAGAGTAGGAAATGACATAAAAACCCCAATATATACAATTAAAGGCAGTTTATATGAAGTAAACCGATACCACATCATCGGTAATTTTTGCTTGTTTAGATTTTTGAAAACTGACTGCAAAAGAACAAAACTTTAACAACTTTCTTCCAAGAATTTAAAAGAAAATTTAAAAAACTGATCCTTTCTTTAATGTCGCCTAACATACATGGTAAAAACATTCGTTTAGTATGTCATCTTTCACGAATGAAAAAAGAAGGAAATAAAATTCCGATAATATTTGCAACATTTAGCGAAATGTAATCAAAAGTAATCTCACGCATCGATGAGCGTTTCCAATTTCTTCTTCAAGTTGCCGAAGTTGCACATCTTTCATTGCCAGTTGCTCACGATGCAGCCTCAAATTTGCTTCCAGTGATGTGATCTGAATTGACATATATATATCGATGATAAAATCTTTTGCACCAAAAAGAGCTTCAACTGGGAATTTCTTTCGAAGTCAAGCAACAAACCAAAAACAGCATAAACTATGTATTGCCTGTATGGCTGAATGTATTAAAATATAAAAAACAAATAAAGGAAGTTTTCTTAACATATTCGCATACTCGGAAAAGAATCTCGAATTCAATTTTAGTGCCGAAATAAACTGATTCAAAATTTAGATGTCCCTCTCCATTTCATATTTAAGATTTGTTTCAGATATAGAAATCATTTTCTTGTAAAGAAAATTCTTACCTGACGTTGATGATTCTCACAGCTTCCATCAATTATATTCCCATTTGGATTATTTTTCATCATTATTTCATGTTCGACGTTGTTTCTTGACTGCAGGATACGATTCTGTTAAAAAGACCTACATTAAAATGCGTGAATGAAGATGGAAATTACGAAGTGACTGAGACAAGTTAAAATTAAAAGAAGCAAAAAGACTGGGAATAAAATTTCTGGAAAACTTGAAGATTTTTCATTCACACATATCGCAACCTAGAAGTATGCAGTAGCAGAAAATAAATCGCCAAGAAATGCGACCTCGATATCTCATTTTGTAAAATGTTTTTTAAAAAACTAGAATTTAAACATAAAACAAAGGAAATATACATATATATA
>NW_018108183.1:554453-560241 GCF_000183805.2 Loa loa | reverse complement strand
ATATATATATATATATATATATATATATATATATATATATATATATATATATATATATATATATATATATATATTCAAAAAAAACTGAACGAGTGTTGTGAATTATTTCTAAAGTAGAAAAAAAATCGTGCTGAAAAGTCCAAACGTTGGGGGAATGAAACAAATGTAGTAAAAATAGAATTCTGGAAGTTAAACTTCTGAGTCTATTTTAAAAAGAAATCTACAGTATTTTTTAATTGAATTTGAACGCAAAAACAATTATCTCATATAATAAAATTCAACAAATTAATATGAGAAGTACGATGAAGGGAGATATAATATTGCACAGGTATGATAATTTTCAAAATATCTTTGTACAAGCGCAGTTAGCAATCACAAAATAATGCGGAAACTAAACAAAAATAAACTGTATTAAACAATAACTGTAAGTGACATTATATGTGTGTACTTGTTAACGATTTTAAATGGTGTGAAAAGCAATGGTTATATAAACGAGATTTTTAATCGGTTCCAAAAATTTCGATGATAAATAGCATTGTTAATATAAAATCTTAATTGGGAGTGAGTCAGCATTGAACTAGTAAAAGGAATCATTTAGATGATCCTTAAAAAAAAGATGCAAAAAAAAAGACAAGATTCACTTCATCGGATTCATCCTACAGTAAACTAACTTAGTAGGAATAACCTGATAGTTGTTCTCAAATGAATTTTAAACGTAGGAAGTTGCATTTGTATACCAACTTTACTCCGATCTTTCAACTTGCCCATATCTCCAGCTGATCAGAATTGATCTAAACAACTGATTTCAATCAGCATCCAAAAAGACTACTTTAGTGGAATGGTGCAGTTATGTTTATCGATATTGCAAGAACTTTTTAACACTGTACGACTATTCTGAGATTCGGAAATTCCACCGAAAATAAATCGATTGATGAGTATAGTAACTGATGTTCAGCTGCGTCTCATTCTAATAATAACATTAATCAATTTACCGCATTTCTTTCACCTATATCTCTTACACATTCTGCTCTGCATATAACTAGGCAGATATTAGTTTTAAACTACCAACACAACGATTGTTTAACCTCATTCTTCTTTATAAGCAACATTTTGATTAATCGCCGGATAGATCTAGATAGGTCTACTAGCTTTTAATGATGTTACAGGTGACAAATCTCACTTCGCGTTTGAATTTGCTATGTTCAATAGCGGGATAATGTGAGGGTAGAGTACTCACTAACATTGAAAAAATAGAACGATATCAGTTCATTCATCGTCACTGTTAAACTTACATAGTTCTAAAAAAATCAGTTAACACGCCAATCCTGTGATTATAGCAGTTTTAAAAAACTCTGAAAGTGAAATCATTATGATAGAACAATTTAAAGGAGGCAATAAAATCTGTTTTTCATAAACAATTTGGTAAATAGAGAAAAGGCAGCAACTAAACCGGCGGATGCCACTTTTCACGAATTAGTAAACATACAGATAATGTGACAAAGAAAGCAAAAATTGCATTCTCTCAATTTTCTTCTGATTGAACAACATAAATTTAGAAACTTTCTCTGACAGTTTTGCGGAAGCATGCAGAGAGGGTTAAAGACATGATTTTTGAAGAAAATCGATTACATCAGTGAAACAATTGTGAGATGAACATATGGATAAAGGAAACAAGTGTAAGCTAAAAATTAGAATATTTGACTAACTTGTCCGCAAAAAATCAGTAAGATTTTACGCTCTGCTTAAAGAATCTAATATTTTAAAAAGCACATGCATTATGTGTATCTCATGTGTCTGCATCATAACGGAGACAACTAGTCCTTCTTCTAGAATAATTTTTGTTATTTTCAGTAATGAGAAAGAACTAATGGTGGTTACGGTAATCGTCATTCACGACCAGAAGAGATGGCTATTTCATATACAAAAAAAAAGAAAGATTCAGCAATAAGTACCATACGTAAGTAGTATAATGGTCGTGTGAAAAAGCAAGTGGAAAATGAGATTCCTAACATTCGAATATAGAAAATTTGTTTGGTAATACAAAAATGAAACATAGATAAAGATATTCACAATTGCCGCTAATATCTCAGATGCAGATTGAGCAAGCATAGGAACAAATATCTAAACGAAAAGTGGAAAACTTAGCTGGCCTAGACTGGTTTTAATTTTTTTCACGGTGACTCTTCCTACCTATGACAGGAAAAATTTTTCAACACTCAAACGAACACCAGAGAGCATTGAGATAAGACTACCACAGTGTTACCAGATGAAAATCTGGACCTTCCACAAACTGAAAGCATCGTAAACAGAAATGTAGAAACATTTTTGCTGTCATGTATTGAGAGAGAAATCATCTCATCTGCTCTCTCACCCACTGTGCCGGACAAAGCGAAAAGATTTTTTAAACCTTCAGGGTGACTGATATAAATTTTGTTGCACAGGAAGACTGTTAAACCGGTATATGTCCAATGAAAGAATTTGCCGCACCTTCTCTCTGTTAATCTGATTAGATGACAACAACAGCAACAGCCTTTCATCGAAGACAATCAAAATGAAATTAGTTGATTAGATTTTTCTTTGTTTCGATGCTACCAATATCAGCATTACAGTATATGGCCCATGAAGAATGATATACTGTTGAACCAAGTAACATTTCAATACTTATTGTTATAAGAGCTGTTCAATGAATTAAGAGATTCCTTTCTTTAATTGGACCAGCTTTACTTAAGTTAGTGAATAGAGCTTTCAACAAGTAATCCAAAACTAAAGTTTTCCTTTTCAGTAGAATAATTTTAATACGATATAAAACCAATTTGCTACTACAAAACATATTAGAAAGGTTTACATCGGTTATGGGAACTTAAACCTATTATCTCAGCATTGTTTTTCTCCTAAAATAGGTAGTGAGGAAGCCAAACAATTCTTAAAAAGGGGACATCTGAAAGCATGGGTAAAAAGTTAACTCAATAAACAAATTCTTACTTCATTTATCTGATTCTGCAGTTCCATAAGAACTGGTGGATGTTTACGAGCATATTCAACTAATCGTTCACAGTATTTGCGCAGAGTTCCGGAATTTGAAAGTACTGTTTTATCGCATTCAATTTCTTCCAACAAACTATTCAAAAAAGCAAATTTTTCGTCGTTAACGTCTATGGATGGATTCGCAGAATTTAAAACCTAAAAAGAAGCATTACAAGTACAAAGCTAATCGTGTTACCATATAAGCAGCGAGCGATTTTTTCAAATTTAGTGATACTCTGTAAATGGAAGGACTTCTGGAAAACAGCATTAACCTTTAGAGCTTCATCACGAAATCGATCATTGGGAAGTAGTACTTTCAGCTGATCGATGATATCTATAACAGAGATTGTTAACAACAAAGCAATGGTATTTACTCAGTTTGCTTAGTGCTAATGCACTAAGTATAAAACACAACAAAAGTTCAAAATGAACTTCGAAACAGAATTAGATTTTAATAAAAAGTCAACCCTGATAGTAAACTTAACAAAGAAACAAAAACTTAAACTAAGCTTAACAAAGCAACAATTCATCCTCTTACAGTGTTTAAATAAATTATGAAAACAGTGGAGTAAACAACAACCTTACCAGTTAACCTGCATGCAAATTTAGCATCATTTGTTTTGTCGTAAAATTTGAGTTGTATTTGAAGAAACTGTGCTATTCGTTCTGCTTTAGCCAGTTTTGTTGCTAGCTGAAAATTTGCTACAACATAAGGATCATTCAGTAACAAAAAACAATTTTTATTTTCTGTTTTTACTTTCCGACCTTCTGATTTTCTTCTCCACAGAATGCTTACTTCGTGAAGGCAATTTCAACTTTTAAAGTATTAGAAAGTATCAACTTTGAATCAGTGCTAAAAAGTACGTAAAATTAGTCCAGATAAGCGCTAATAATCTTATACTTTTGGGACTTATCGTGTTTCATGAAGCATTCATGATTCATCTTAATACAAAAACACATAACGCGTTGAATAAAATAGAAAAGAAAATGTCTATGAAAGATGGTAAAACATAAACCGTAACTTCAACGTGGCTGATCAATAAAATAGAATTATGAATGGAAACTTACAATCTTGTTAATATTACGTAAAGTATTGACTTCTTGCAACTTATCCGCATCAACATAATTCTCAAGCTCCTGGAAAATATTTGTTGAAGCTTCCCAGTGGGCTATTTCTTCTTACTAATTTCTAATGCGTGGTTGCACGGCGGCTAGTAAAGCCAGTACCGCAGTTTAATGCATGTTTTGAAAGGAAAATTCTCGTGATTTCCCTCATAAATGATAAGTAGCTTTGTACATTATGGTATGAGATAGCTTACAGTGGACGCAGCTTCGCCAAAGGGTACTTCTTTCTTGTTAACTAGCTCGGAGCTGATGCTGCTGTTTTTTCCCGGCAACTGCCTACAATCAAACTTTTTATAGATAAATTTTTTCGAAGGACTCCATGAACGAATACTGAATGAAAGGAATTACTCGCCTCCTTCCCTTGAAAAGTTGAATTATCTTGAAATTAGGTTGAACTAGATATAGCTAAACAACGAACCAGGTAAAATCCTAAATCTAGATCAATTTAATTGGAAAAAAATCTTTAAACAGACCTCAGACTGAAGTCTATGTGTTCGCTACTTATAAGAACTGGAGTTTTATCATTCATTTCTTGTGCTATTATCGGTGTACTGTTCAAATCTGAGCCTCGCTCAAAATACTTTTTGGTTGCCGTATAGGTACCATCAAAAGACAGACTTCGTGCCACTGCATCCTTTTCGATCCTTTATCAGAATTTAATACAAAGCAAAAGTAATTCAGAATTGTACTCTGATTAGTTAAATAATTGAAATGCATTATGACTCCAACTCCATGAGAAACCGCACTACAAGAATTTCAAGTTAAAAAAGCTTTTTCACAGTAAATAAAAGGTTAGTAGCAAAAAACAGAGCAAAATTAAAAAATCAAGAATCCAAAATTAAGATTTCATCATTAAATCCATAATGGGAATCCATTACTACAAGCAGCCTAATTTAAGTGTTGTTACCAATTGCGACTAACGACTACGGTACAGCAGTTCCCTTAATACAGTGATGGAAGTCGTTCTGTACTAGCGATAACATGACTAAGATTCCATTATTGGATAGCCGTTCAAATGTTGTAATATGTTTTTGACCAGCTTGAGGCTTTTGGGGATGTAATTCCATGACTCGCCTCTGCTTAATCATTATTATTTGTACTAAGATTAACCAAGTCAAATCTCATACGAATAACTATCATGTTAATAAAGGCTAAAAAATGTAGGAAAAAGAATTACAAAACAGTTTTGAAATTTCGAAGTTCATGAAAGGAACAGATTGGAAGAAAAATAATGAACAGTTGTACTTCGTCTTTTAATTCTTGAATCACTTTCGTATTTCCAGAAACTATTTATTTTTTGGACAAGTAAATTAATCAGTTAAAAAAAATAAAAGACCTTTACAATAATAAATCATCCAATAAGAAATGATGCAGTACTAAAAGAAAGGTGAGTTTGGTACACAACGGTAAAATCTTACTCATTTAATTGTTCATTCGCTGAATAACCCGTTTATTTACTCCTTTAATACGCTGGTAAGAAATAATTTAACAATAGTAATAAATAATAATAATTGCAATAATTAATAATAATAATGTTAATAATGATAACTAATAATAATAATAATAATAATAATAATAATAATAATAATAATAATAATAATAATAATAATAATAATAATAATAATAATAATAATAATAT
>NW_018108183.1:546746-554073 GCF_000183805.2 Loa loa | reverse complement strand
TAATAATAATAATAATAATAATAATAATAATAATAATAATAATAATAATAATAATAATAATAATAATAATAATAATAATAATAATAATAATAATAATAATAATAATAATAATAATAATAATAATAATAATAATAATAATAATAATAATAATAATAATAATAATAATAATAATATTGTGTAGGAAGAATAAAAACAACATTACCGTGGAACACACCAGTCCCATATATTTATTGTTCTAAATAAGAAATAAACATGGAAATGACGTTCAATGAAAATAAACCTCACAAAGAAGAGATGATCATACCTTTCAATTCCTTCCCTTTTTTTTCGACTTAGAAATTCAAAAGATCGGCAAGATAATAAGCTGGAACATGGCACTTGAATCTCAGATGATGCTCTGCAATGCAATTCCTTTTACAAGCATTTCGACATTCAGTTAAGTCAAAATTTGGGCAATTAGCGACATATGAACATTTGGTTCAATAATTGTTACAGTATGTAAGACAAGTGATTTTTCCCATATTTCAGTGCTTGCTTTATTAATCACAAGTCCTTATGTATAGTATTTATTTTTCACTCTGCACGTAAGAAACGCTGTACAGAGTATGTCAAAAAATTAAATGAAATGTAAATTGGTGTTTAGTACCATCAGTGCCAAGAAAGACAAAGTTATGTGGCTGTAACAGTGCATCACAACCCCCTGAATTTGACTGATCATTAATCATTGCTTTATCATTTAAAGAAAACAAACGAAATGCGCTAAGATCCCACATATTCTAAACATTTATTTCTGCCCATTTTCCAATTGCATGAATATTACTAAAAATAACAAACTAAAAAACTAAACGAACACAATGGTTTTGACACTTTGGGTGGTGTTGTTATCGAGGCGATACGGTTGTACAAATGGTGCTATATCATTTACAACCTGCAAAGTAAACAAATACAGAAACAGATCTTTACAGTTTCCATATCCTCTCTTCGTAATAATTATACTATTCAATTGCTTAATAGTAGTGAGCACATCATGCGGGTACAATCATTGTTTCAACCATACACAATAGTATAATAAAACTGATTTATATTGTAGAAAAGTTAATGAATCAGAATATAGCCAGAAATAATGATAGGTTTTCAAATGACCCAGCAGAAATTTTTGAGAAAAGTCTAGACAAGAAAGTCCTAATGAGCTTATTGAGGCTAAACCCCTAACTGATTAGAAACCACAAAAGTTCCAAAGCATGCTCTTTTGTTCTATATAGTACCTCAGTAAGAATCAAATAAATTCTTGGATTGTTGGCGAGCATATTAATTCTTCATATCAATAGAAAAATGGGGACCGGTCAATACTTATTAACAGTTTGACTATTTTTAGCTTCAATAAGTCAATACAGTGACTTTAACAGTTATTGCAACGATCTCATCTTCATGTGAGTAGATCCAAAGACAGTTCCGATAAACTTAGTGAGGAATCCTCGTACTAGTTACACTAATTTGCTTGAGCCACAAACAGGTGAAAACCAGATATTATCTGGTTTCCGCTGAGCAGCAATTCTATTCCCTATTTTTTTTTTCGATTCTATTTTTTTTCTGCTCGAAGATGTCGCTCAAATATTGCTAATGGTATTTTTATAAATTGAATTCCGGGTGTGACACATATCATTATTTATTCTAGAAATCCTAGAAAACGATTCGGTTTGCAACAAAAAAAAAATCAATTTACTGGGAGAAATTATGGAAGGAAAACTCAATTTATTGAAGAAAACCATAAGAAAACTAAATTATTTGTTACTGCACCAGCTAAGGCAAATAGAAAAGTAGCAATCATCGAAGAAGAATGGCGTAAAAAGGAAAAAAAGTGCAAAATTGATTTGAACAAAATGATAAAAAAAACAAAGTGATACAAAAATGATTAATTTTCAAGCTTTACTGCTGACTTCGAAATTATTACTTTTCATATGCGGTGAGAAGAGATCAGTATAAACATATGGCGAAGAAGTTAATATATATAACTACGAAATATTATTCATTGGACCGCATTTATGAAATGCAGACTCATGAAAACAGGTTGGGAAATGTGGAAGAGAAAAAGCATAAGATTATTCATCATTTCATATGTTGGTATTTTGTATTAAATATGTTCATACTCACTTTTTTGCCTTTATCCTTATCTATCTGCATTTCCCTTTTGCTACAATTCAGCAGCAAATCGAAAGTTCTAGGTGGCATTTTGTTTGTGCTTGGTGCTGTATAGGATGTTGTGACTTTCGAAGAACAAGTTTGCTTATCGACATGCAATTCCAGCTTCTTTTGAAGAAAATCCCTTGGTATCTATAATCAGACAAACACTTGTATTAAGGATAAGTTAAAGATAGAGGATGAACGGTGGAAAACATTCCTTCATCGCTGTTGCTGGATTCATAAAGTGAACTGAATTAGTTTTACGCATAGTATTTTTTGGACTTGTCAACTCGAAAACTTCAAATTGCAAGTGTTTTGATCTTTGTTTTGAAAACCGATGTACCTTGCGGAGCCGAATTTTTTTTTTCGTTAGTTTATCTTATTATTCCTAACCACAAAAGAAAGTGAACTGTTAAATGTTAAATTATGTTACAAACATGATGAAGAAAGATTTCCCACCGAATTATAACCGTAGACCAGTGTCGGTTCGTTTAACTAACCAATTATGGCTAGTAATAATCCGTGCTTCACATTGAACAATAAAGAAGCTGTATAAATAGTAGGAGTTAAAGACGGTATTCATTAACTAATAAGTTCGCAAACCTGATTTTTAATAATCAATAATAAGGGATTTGTTTAGACCCACTACAAAGCACCGTTTGAAAGGTTATCATAATCAAAAATTTCTCGAGCAAGTTACTTATTTCAAATTAGAAATAGCTAAATTTCAATGAAATATACAAATTCATAAAAAAAAAGGAACGGAGTAAAAAATGTTGCACACACTGGAAAAGTGCAATGAAAAAAGACTAAACAGTTGAAACGTCCCCACCTCAATTTCGGTTGTTTATTCGGGAAATCATAAAAGGTCAATAGATGACTTGTCTAATAACATGCAAATTATAGCTGCAACTTATTGCTCAATTCAGTAACAATAATTCACCACTAACAATTCGCTAAATGAATTTTAATTGGGTCCAGACTGTTTGTCCATTTAATCAGACTTAATCTTTTTATTTTTGTTATTGTCCTGTTCTACTGAAAGAGGTGCATACCATTGTGAGATCCATATCAGAGAAAGTAACAGGCTGCAACTTCCTGGATATCTGACAACTTTCGAGAACGTGTCCATCATTTGAATTCTGACTGGTAGCATTTAAATGTTGGAACGATGTGCTTGGCATACAGTCTTCTACTACGGACACATTTCTATACTCTGATCTGTAACCAGTTGAATCAAAATCAAAAACATATCAAATTAGAAGACTGGGAAGATGTGTAACAAACAGAGTCAGACGTTAAAAAAATGAAAATAATTTGGGATAGAGCTATTTAGGTTACTTTTGATAACAATAGCATATTTCATGTTACATTTCTCTCTTGGGAATTTTAAATAATGGATACCTTCTCGACCGACCGAGTTTACTAAAGCTTTAATCGGAGTTTTTATTGAAGGAAAAGAATTGTATCGATTTCAAAACGAACGATCGATTTTCATATCCTGATGGAAAGCCTTATCTGGAACCTTGACCACTAGAAGTGTAAGGTGTTCTCATAAATTAACCAGATCAATTTTGCGACAATTATTAATCAGTTGAAAAAAGGAAAGGAATGATCATAGTTGCTTATTACCGTCTTGGAACAATGATATAAATGATAATTTATTTACTACACTTACCAATTATGAAAGCCACTTAATAAATTATGACTCTTTTTACGAAAATTCACGACCCTTTGAAAATGAATAAATTTTTCGTCATTCCAAACTACTCTACACTGCGGTTAGAAAGAGTCCTTCTTATATACTATTTTCGTCTCAATAAGTTTTCCACTAGAAGGACTATCAGTTAAGAATTATAGAAATCATATGGACTGATAAGCGAGCAAATCATAATATTCTACAGTTATACATTAACAATACTTCCACCTATCGCATCCGAAAAGATGAATAACCTCAAGATTCTATGTTCTTTTGATTTTCCCTAATCCTCTTTCCTACAACCTATCCCTGTGCTCCTCCAATTCTTCATATGTTCGTATTTAATGTCAAAAAAGTTATCCTACATTTTCGACCATTGGAACGGAAAGTTGCTGGGGATCATAGCATGTCGAAGTCAAAAGTTCAATTGTCAATTCAAATCCCAACTTACATTGAAAACTCTCGAACTATAGCCACTTACCATCTTCCACAATAAAAATGACTCTTAAAGTTTTTCCCAGTTTCAATTTCTAACCCCTCCTCTCAGTTTCCCTCCTTCCTCAACAGATTAAAAAATTGGAAACTTTTTGAATCTGTCGGTGTAATGAAATATACCTCTCTTTTTGATTAGACGTTAAATGTCGAGTATGATCGATATCCATAGACGACACATTTCGTCTCTTCAAGTTGTTGAACAGAGTAAGAAAATTGGCATACTTCCTGGTATCAATGCCACTGAAGAAAGCCTTATCAGCTGGTCTTCCTTCAACTGTATTATCATCGTTGCCAATATCATTATCATCGCTGCCACTTCTCACATCCTTAATTCGATTATGCATAACAAGACATTCTGCTCTGTCTTTGCATTTCAGCAACTGCAATTAACAATTCGACAATACATTTAGAACAATCTAACTCAATTCAAAATTCACAACGAATGTGCAAAAATGACAGACACTGAAGTACAAGAAACAAAATTTCAAATAATCCCGGATTAAAACTTCATCTGAAATTACTTATCCGGCATCATATGAGAAATGATATAATAGTACACTTAAGGGTTTACGATCCCCGACGTACGGTAAATCTGCCCATCAGTAATTAGTCCAATTTGGGATACACAAAGTTCATTCTAATTCGGATGGATAGTTGAATTTTCCTTTAAAGCCTAGGATTTCCCGAAGTTCTAATAAAAACTGGCAACTGCAACGGACAAACATATGTTAGCAACCCCCTCCCTTCTCCTTTTCTCCATTTCTCTGTCGCCGTGAAATATGGTGAGATGATAATTTTCATGCAGTCCACGTGAACAGACCTTGGCGGCGCATTACTACCGTCATTATCGGGGTTTGGAGGCCAAATGGTCGTCTGTCGTCACTTCTTGGGTGGTTAATTTCATCTTGTAGGACCTCTTACGTTAATCATCTATCCTTTTGTTTAATGTATATGTATACAGGAGATTCAATAGCTCTCGACTCGGACATCACGAGAGTTCTACGACTGCTCAACAACGTGGTCTACGTTAAATGGACCAATTAGAAGTGAAAGAAGTATGCTCCACTTCCGGTGAAAGTTTCTCTTCTTCGGACGGAGATGATGATGATGATGGTTCGATTAATTGTGCATGCATTATTTATATTACACTTGTTTCTTAATTTTCGATGTGTTTTTTTAGCTTCATTAATACTGGCATTCTTTCGGTACTGATTTTGCATCTTTCAGAATCTCGCATAACGCGGACAGAAATGGACGACCAGAACACAGTTGTCTTTGATGTTGGAAAACAGCAGAAAGTCTGTAATTTCATCAAATTTTTTCAGAATTAACGACAATGTAGTGACAAGTAACCGTGCATACTGGCTTCTTGATAGGAAGATAACTGGAGAATAATTGCAGTAAAGACAATTTTGTTGAGTGCTCTTTCTTATTCCCTCTTATTTAAAATGATGGCGAAAGCCAAGAAAAGGTCGTCCTTGATATTAAATTCTTCATAATTCATAGAAAAAGTTGAAACGTACGAAACGTGAACTGCGAGCAGAACATGCAGTGAAGCATGAAAGGGATCGGATGGGCATGATATTGCCAGATCCGGTACAGGATCAACAGCGGGAACGCAATTTTGTTCGTCTTGCAACAAAGTTTGTTTTTTTCTCAAATCGTTTTTATTAATACATTTGATTTTGCTTTATTGTTTTTAACTTAATGAACTTAGTACATCTCTACAACATTCCTTGTTATTAGTTCTGATATTAAAGCAGATACTTATTGTATAGTGGTTTATTGATTCAGCGGAAACATTTTCATATATTTAGCAAAAGTATAAGTATATTCAGGCCAAGAAAAATTATATACAATAGTATACTTTCTTTGATCGTTTCTAACTTTTTGTATTTAGTGCAATAAGCATCTGTTTTAATATTGGAACCTCTTGTTGAGTCTCCTATTGATAGTGCATCTATCGCAATTATAAAGAATCTAATGTGAAAGATTTCTTGGCTGTTGATAGTGCAGCATCTACCTATTGATAGTTATGTTAGGAGCAGATAATCAATTTAGGGAAATACTTGTTTATAGAGGTGTTGTCCAACTATTTAATGCAGTTGCCGAACGACAGAAAGAGCTAAACGATATATCAGCAGCAAATATGACAAGGAAAAAACGCCGGTTACGTGGTATTTCTACAGAAAGCTTCAACAAGACATTAAGGGGATCTAAAACAATTAAGGTACCTATTTTCAAATACTTTTCTGCGGTTGCTGTAATTCTAGTGATAAAAGTCGAGGACGTGAAATTTTCTTCGAGCTAGATATATATATTGCATATTAGCGAACTTCGCTTAGATCCTCACGTAATGTAAAATTCAGGATGAGCTGGACAATAAAAAAGAAGATTGGCTATCTGATGGTCAGATATCAATTAAATCTGAAACAGATGACGACTTAGATACTTCCGGAGTAAAGACGGAACCAGAGAGTGATTCGGAATGAAGTGCTTGGGTAATACTGTGTTATATGTTTGTTTCAGCCGAGGAAATGGCAGTAAACTGAATTTTTGATTTTCTTGTATACTTGTTCAAGTTCACCTCCTGATGACAGTGAATCTATGCATAAATGGAGTTTAGGTGGAAAGAAAGTCATAGCAGTTTACTACATTTTACTGTTATGAGTTCAAAGCAGATATATAAAAAAATTATGTCTCTGTTTCTTTTTCAGTTACATACTTTTGATATGAGAAATAAATTTCTTTTTGAACAGTTGATTTATGCATCTTACTTTGTATTCTGTGTTTTTATTTTGGAAATTGTGTCGACAATTTTTCTTTTTGAAATTTCAAATTTCTTTTTAGAAGTTTCGAAAGCCAGAATTTTTCTGGAACATCTTAAAATTTTAAAATTTGAATTTCTTGCTTATAACTAAGTTTCTTTAGAGGTTTCTTTAAAGTTTGGAA
>NW_018108183.1:504083-546685 GCF_000183805.2 Loa loa | reverse complement strand
CGAACTTCGCTTAGATCCTCACGTAATGTAAAATTCAGGATGAGCTGGACAATAAAAAAGAAGATTGGCTATCTGATGGTCAGATATCAATTAAATCTGAAACAGATGACGACTTAGATACTTCCGGAGTAAAGACGGAACCAGAGAGTGATTCGGAATGAAGTGCTTGGGTAATACTGTGTTATATGTTTGTTTCAGCCGAGGAAATGGCAGTAAACTGAATTTTTGATTTTCTTGTATACTTGTTCAAGTTCACCTCCTGATGACAGTGAATCTATGCATAAATGGAGTTTAGGTGGAAAGAAAGTCATAGCAGTTTACTACATTTTACTGTTATGAGTTCAAAGCAGATATATAAAAAAATTATGTCTCTGTTTCTTTTTCAGTTACATACTTTTGATATGAGAAATAAATTTCTTTTTGAACAGTTGATTTATGCATCTTACTTTGTATTCTGTGTTTTTATTTTGGAAATTGTGTCGGCTACAAAAAATAGAGATCTTCCGGGGAATTTCTTCTTGATAACATTGTAGAGGTAACACTAGTGAAAATATCCAGTAATTCTGAAACTGTTTTGGCGAGGTGCTTAATGCACTATCTCGACAGATTTATCCAATTTTGCACCAAAACAGCATTCTAGAACGTACTGTTTGCCAGTAATATCATATTCCGAATTGAGAATGATTATGATCAATCATATTAAGCTCGTCTTATTACCTTACGATTAGGTTCTGTAAAAGTATTTGGAATTCCTTTTGCTTGTTGTTTTACTCGATTGTTCGTAAATTTTGTTCTGTAAGAAATACCATGCAAAGAAGATTGAGCAGAATTTATTGTACAAAAAAAGTGAATATTATTTGTTCAAAAGCACGAATTATTTTGGCCAACAACATGAGGATTGTGAAATTGGCAGTTTAGCATAAATTTCGAATGACTTGACAAAAAATGATGAAATTAGAATTGCAAAAGAAGAAAGGGCAGTGAAATATCAAATACAAATGTATAGATCATTGACTGATTAAGAGTCAGGATTATGAGGTGTTGTGATGTATGGAACAAACGAACTGACATTCTATTCCCTCTTAGTGGATAGGAATTTAACTCTCGAATATAAATTCGTTACTTTTTAGCTGTTTGGTTCTGAACTTTGCTTCTGACGTAATATTTGGGAAGTGGTCGGTTATTTTATTTTTTTTTAAACATCTTAAATTGACTTTTTCTCAATTTACTCGTTCTTCACTTCCAGTCGCATTGTCCAACTTTGAAGAATCTGGCTGATAGGAAACACATTACAATGAATAAATAAATAGGATGAGTCAGCATATAATAAAATAGTTAAACTGAAGTTTCAAGAAAAAAAAACCACCTAATAACGTTGCATATGTTATTGACTATGCACTTGAACTTTCCCGACTAATAATTAGTTTGAAGTGAGCAAGAATGAAATTACTTCGGTTTAAATGAATCGAAGTATATTTTCATTTTCCATATTGGAGTATTAAAAGTATGAATTAAACATAAAATCCTGGAATAAAATAATGCGATATTTCCAGTGGCAACAACCAATATCGGAACAATATGGTCGGATATTAATGGAGAAGTCGAAAATTATTACAGGTAAGGATTTCTTGACATACCTGATTTGTTTATTTGTTAATATTCCACATCTAGAGATTTCTGTTGAATTAAAATACAGAGCGAGCACTAAGTGCTAATTAAGGAAATAAATAGAATGCATCGAACCAATCTCCATGTACCACATTAAACAATGATGGATGTTGTTGGATGAGCAATACGAGAGTTGTCTGAAATGATATTTTGCGCCACATCGATTGAAGAGAAGTTCAAGAAATACGAATACTTAAGATATTCATTAGAGTTAATAAGGCTTACATTATCGAGTTGTTAAGCACATGCAACTTTAGAAATCCTAACAGATAAGAGATTTTCGCTTAACAAATTTGATATATTTGACATGCAAATACGTAACATAGAATGCTCAAAATCGATAACATTAATGAATTACCTGGTCATCGTCGATGTATTTTTGGTGAATCAGGTTGAGGACTACTTGATGGTACAACTGATGAAAGCGATTTAACGAATAGATATCACCACCAAGGAAACCTCCACTTACCACAGCCCAGTTCTTACGGTACAAATCAGTAAGTGTATATCGGAATATATTGTCGAACAATGGTGTCACCTGAAATGAACAATATATTACACAGAATATCTGTTAGTTTCAAGCATCCAGATAACATAATGGAGTTAAACGTAAATCCTGTGGCTAGAAAGGGCTTGAGCGTTATGTTATATGAATTTTCCACTTTCCTGAATAATATCTATGAGAACCCAAAAACACTTATTACCTATGAAATACCGGAAGCTCTTTCATTCTTTGAATCTAAATAACCCTGGGATACACATCCTTCCTATGCATATTGGATATTACTAAAGAAACAATCTCATATTGTCCATTGTCCATTCTTTCACTTTATTGGCAACATAGTTCTCTCATACAATCAATTACCGTTACACTCCGGGTATTTCATTAACCTCTCATACTCTATTATTGATAAACATTGTTTTTGTTATCAACAACCGTATGTAATCAACAACCGTTACAGTATTGTTGCAAGGACTCATTACCTGTACATTAAAAAAAGTTAATTGAACACATATTTTTTCAACAATGTCTGACTTTTCAGTCAGAGACGGATGGTTAAGTCATACAAATTCTCATTCGTGAAATTAAAGAAATGTGAAAACTGATGGATGGACAAAGTTGAATGATACATTCCTTACCTTAATGAGGGAAATTTTCCTGCGTACTAAAGTAGGATGCCAATGAAACGATGGCGGAAATACGGATTGATTGCCATGCGCATAACCAGCATCTAACCAGGCAAAAAATTCACTTTTGAATGGATTACTTATCTGAAATAATTTAGGATGAAATCTTCAGTATGAATAGGAGCACAAGGATCTTTTAACAAGCAATTCTTAATGTTTTTAACTTAACAAGCGTATTCCATTTTAATTTACAAAATATGAATCTGAAGAAATATGATTAACAATTTAAGATTTGTTGAAGTTTTGAAATGTTTAAGTGGCAAGTCTAATTGCAGCTCATTTGATTTATTTATTGTTTAAAGCAACTTTTACAAGCAAATTGATTTGCAGAAGTTTTAAATTTTCTAAAATTTTACTCTGCAATTGTTTTAAAAGATTTACCGAGGCATTGTACAAAAAGTATGACTTGGAGTTAACCAATATGTCATATTTGGCGCTTTTTGATTCCGGATGTGAACTCATGGAACGATCCCACTGCTGACCCCAACGTTTATCGTTTCGTTCATCTGCTATTATTTCCATTGCTGTTTTCATATATCGATAGAGTGGAAGTTCAGCCAAATTAATTGGAATTATCTTGAAATTTCGAGAATATTACATTATCGCTTATCTTTTGAGTATGGAAAAAAGATGTTGGGCACATTAGGCACTTAAGTTAAATGGTATAAGTCGAATTATAATTTTAACATACATAATTAGTAGTGAAAGCATAATTTACCGTTCATCTGTCACTTAATCAAACTTACCATGGTAATATGATCCAAACGATACAATTTCCTTTGAGTGTAAACATGTTTCACGCTTTTCTGATCAACAAAAATGATTAAATTAACTTTTAACTTCAGCAAATTTTCCAGGAAGCCATAATAACTTCCCAATGGACGACGATATTCCCACCAATCGCCTCTCCCGATGTCCAGTAGAGCTGTTACTAAAGTAAAACCTGATGTTGTGACCCTAAAATTATATTCATTTAATGCTTCTTTATATCAATTTTCTTTATGCATAAACATTTTGCTTGAAGGAATAAATCAATGAAGAAGCATATATGTCTTCTGTTGTTTTCATTTGAGGAGTTAATATTGAACTGATGTTCGGATTGTTTTGCCTGGAGAAGATACTCAGAGATTTCATCTGTGATCTTGGAATTTTTTAAACTGCTAACTTCTAAATGTATATGTGGACTAAGGCGTGGATTACTAGCTGTTTGAGGTCAAACTTCTGAAACTCATTTGTTGTTGAACTCTTCAACATCTGCTTCACTGCCGTTCTCTGTTAAAACCTGAAATCCAATTTTGTTTTTGCTAAAATTTGGAAAGATTACTAACTTAGATGGTGTATTTGTAGTCTGTTGAAAAGTTTCCACTGATTTTAAAGGATCCAATACTTCCTGATTTTGAGCTTTTTCCTGGTGCATTTGTAAAACAGTGAATCGAGGATGGGCGGTAATTTCGGTGGATAATGAAGGTTGCAGTTCCCCGGTTTGCGGTTTTCTTTGTATTCCCGTCGACATTTCCAAAAACTTCTGACCTCAAAAGATCTAAACATTAGAATGTGTGACTTGAGCTTGCGACCTCAAAAGACCTAAAACACTGAGTTGTTACTTGAATTCGTGACCTTAAAAAATCTAAATATTATCTGAAAATATACAGTTATCTATATTTAATCGTCAAATCAATATGTAAACAATTAAAGTTATACTTTTTTTTTCGATAAATCAGCATTCTTACCCATATTCGGCAATTGCAATCTGACAGGAACTGAAGGTAATGGTATGGGTGTTGATGACAATAAAGATGATGGAAATGTCGATGGTACTAGTGATCCCAATATTGATAATGGTGATAATGGGATTTGTAACAGAGGTTGTGAGGGTGAAGACAGTAATGGTAAAGTTAGAGGTCTTGTAGTTGGTAATACAACAAACGATTGATGTTGTCGCTTTTGCTGAAGCAATCTGTCAAGAAGTGAAGTCCTTTTTAATGAGATTGAACTTCCTGAAGTACTGAAGACAGCTGTTATTTCTGTGGTAGTAGTAATAGAAGTAACAGTAGGTAGTAGAATTAATGTCTATAATTGTACCTGTAACAATAAGTGGTATTGCTGTTGTTGTTGTTGTTGCTGTTTTTGTTGATGTTGTCGATGTTGTTGTTGTTGCCATTGTTAATGGTGGTGGTGCTGTTGTTGTTGTTGTTGTTGTTGTTGTTGCTATTGTTATCGTTGGTATTGTTGTTGCTGTTGTTGTTGTTGCTGTTGTTGCTATTGTTATCGTTGGTATTGTTGTTACTGTTGTTGTTGTTGTTGCTGTTGCTGTTGATTTTGCTATTGTTGCTTTTGTTGTTGGTGTTGTTGTTGTTAGTGCTGTCGTTGGTGTTATTGTTGTTGTTGTTGATGTTGCTGATTTTGCTATAAAAGTATCAGAAGAGCAGGGGGCAAAAATATTCCACATGAATGATTTTTCTATAGTTTCTTCAGTGAATGAAGTATTTGAAATATCAGATATGATTGAGGAGCTAATATTGTTAGTCACAGTTGTTGCGTGATTCTGAAATATTTCTAGATGACGTCAGATTACTGCATTTTTCAAGTTTTCAGAGTTAAACTGATTCAGCAAAATATAAAATTGAAAGTCTTATAAACTGAAATTACGAAATTTTAAGATTGAATTTCTGAATCATCGAATGAAACCAAAGATACAGCTCAGTAGTTAACGTGGAAAACCACGTTCTTCTCATCTGAAAATGTGTCTACTGTCTATATCTCACCGTAACGTAGATGTTAAATGTAGAATCGATGGTCGGAGTTGTTAAGCTTATATTTTGTTTGTGGATTTGCTCCAATCGTGGTTTCTTAATCCTTACGTACTTCCCAAGCTTCTTATTAAATTTGTACCGACGTCGATGTTTCAATGTTGTTGGAGAATCCATCACAGTTGCATCTGATATCGTTCTTGATGATGATAATACTTGATATTGTATTGTTGGAAAAATTATTATATCTTTTGAAATTTTAACAAGATTTGTGAATTTAGAAATACAAAAGCGTCAGGAAATAGTAGATGAATTTTTGGAAGTTAGTCAGGTTATGATTCATATTCCTTAACAAATTTGTATTCCTTGCACTCAGTTTTTGGATTTTGATTTTCCTCTTGAATTTATGATGATGGCATGATGAAATTTAGACCCTAATTAAACATTTGATTCTGTTCTGACTTCTGTCTTATCCACATTACAAAAAGGAGTATTGAGGAAAATGGTAACAAGTTGAAATTAGATTATAAAAGAGGTCCTTTCAATTAGTCAACCAACCTACAATGTTAGTTTGCATATTCCCCATGAAATTTCATTCGCCAAAGATCAAAACATCTATTCATTTTAAACAACAAAAAAAATCTATGAAAACACTTGACTATCTTAACTTTCTCTGCTTGACTTTCTTACCTATTTTTCCTGAACGAATACTATTAGCATACTTTTGGGTTGTCGCCGAGATTGTTGCCAAATTGATTTTACCCTATGAAATTATCATTTATGACAATAACGTGATAGCAATAAATAAAATGGAACCTTGTTCAAACATTATTTAAATGTCGTATGATGCGAGATGAATGATTCTGATAATTGACATTGGTTATCTTATGATAAATTATGAGGCTAGAATAGAGCTATCAATCAATTATTCAATCATTTTGTTGCAATTTTCTAGCACACTGAGAAATCATCTTCGATCTTTCATTCTTTTAGTTCTTTGAAAAAAAAATTTCCAAGAGAAAAAAAATGACCAGACCAAAGATTTGAAATTTTGTTCGGCATCCACTCATACATAAAACTTACCTAGCTAGTACTATAAAATTAAATGAAGAATAATTAACAAAGCATGTTTGGTTGAATATGAATACCTTGATAACATTGTAGATGATAAACAAATTGGAAAATATAACGATCGTCAGCAACCCAATGATGAGCCAAGGAACATAAAACCTCATTTCTCCACAGTATACCCATCCATGCAATTCACTTTACTGTAAACTTTTTTTTTCTCATTTTAAACTTACTATGACTTTTTATATTGTTGCTTGAATTTTTAACTTAATTATCTTACCTTTAATCCAATAAATCTGAAATTTGAACTCATCATTACATCATTTTTTGACATTTCCTTTAGCATATCAAACAATTTTAAAGCATTTTTCCCTTTCGCAAGCTTTTTATTTGACGTAGATAAATTTCAAAATATATTAAAAAGACTGTTGGCTTGACCTCATTCATCTTTTCATTAATGTTCACAGCATTTCTTATTTTAATATTATTTTAAATAACAACAAATTTTTTCCTTTTGTAGAATGTGCCTTGAATCTTTTCTCATCATAAGCCATTATTTTACAATTATTTTAAGAGACTGACCTATTCAGCTCATCATATTGTGTCCATTTTCCGTGACACTTTTAATAACACGTTGACCTCTCACCCACTTCGTCATATTTTATTATAAATATTTCTGAAAACGAAGTACAACCGAATTTTTGAGAATAAAAGATTTCTACATTTCAATCTTCATTTTTCTTACATTTATGAAACAAATATTTATGAACTGAATCTAATCAAAATTCATGCAGAAAAATCTTACGAAGATATCACCGAGAGTAACTAATGATTGAAAGGTGACAAATGACCATAATTGGGCTGATTAGATATCGTTTGATAGGAAGTACTTCGATGATAAACTTTATTTCATCTATTACTCACTCTGCTTTTCTATGATTTATACGGCTTTTTCTATCCACTATTACGGATAGAGAAATTAAAAGGAAAAAATTTAAATTAATTTATTGTCATATATACAGAGAGTTAAGTCGTAAAAGTGCTGTTTTTGATATTTAACATTTCACAAAGCTGTCGATTCGTCTATTTCTCTCGATTTTCAAGTATTATTTCCTTTCCGATTCCGTAAAGTGTTCGTGACTTCCAAAAGTTACAGTTAAAAATTTTTTGAAAGTTTTTGGGGTACCAAAAGTTTCTCAGATCTTTGGGACAAATTACGGCAGCTGATAGTGCATATTACTTTGATGGTTACTTATTTGGATTATGAAGGACCGTCGACAAAACGTAGACAAACTTCGAGTATTACTTAACTTTATTTCAGGTTAGCTTGCGGGTTCCTTAATCCAAGCTTTCCTGTTAGCCATACCTTAAACTCCATTAAACTTTAATCGTGTTGAATACAAAATGCGATGAATTCTAATTTTTGTACTTTTCTCGAGGTCTTCAAGTCATTCAGCGTTTCTCGATCTTCCTATATCTGTACTGATAATAGTCTTAAACACGAATAAGAACTAATAGGTATGAAAGATGAAAAGTGATAATATTATTGAAGAGATTGATTTAACGACAGATGAGTACTTTGGTTTAATTCATTTTGAATCTTTTTGAATATTCCTCTGTTGAACCGAATATTTTTTCAAGTTAGAATTTAAAATTCAAAAATGAAAATGAGAAAGGTAAATTTGAAAAGATGAGAGAATCTTTTGCTTCATTTTTGAAAGTCATCTTCTCAGAAATTAACTAAATCCCATTGAATGTAAACGACATTTTAAAAAATATAGTAGTAAGTTTTAAAATCTTAGTGTTTCTCAATAAACGGTAAAGAAAAAAGTGAATTACTTACGGGAATGTCACGCTGAAATGTCGCACACATGCTTTTGTTCATATCGTCTCTAAAATAAATTCATTTAATTAAATATTTATTTCAAATTTTAACGAGAAAATGGAAACGTTATCAGCATAACTTTGTGGCTTGTTTATAATAATATCCAACTTTGGAACCTTCTACTTCTTGGTTTTTCATTTCTCTTGAAATGATGAATCATTCTTCTATAGAAGACCCGTCACGAAAGAAGTTTCATTCCCCTCCTTTTTCACTGTTGTAAATTCGCATCCCCTTTTATGATAAAGGAACTGATTACCACGAAATATTCTTAACTTAATTTTACTTATTTAAAATTGAAATCTACACTGATTTGTATTGTGTGATGACGCAGCAAATGTACATCGAATATGACAGTTCGGAAGATGGCTGAGATGGCTGAGAGTCATTTTGTCGTTCACTTAATCAACCTATAGTTCTTTAAGCTATCATTGATTTCAATTAGGAGCCATCTATGAAAGCTCACAATGATAATTTACATCGTCTTGCACTATATTTGATTTTATCAAGCTAACTGTAATTATAAGCACTGCAATTTATTGAAAGCGGTAGATCAAAATATCAGAAATGAAAAATCTAAATTCATATTGTGAAATGTAAATGTAAAGAGAGTTATTTCTGACAGCTAAATGTACTCATCCTTTCTTCAAAACAGCTACTAATAGAAAGATTAATTGATGTTTATGAAGACTAAGTTGCTATTAATTATAAACAAATGAAAGGGTAATAGAGTAAACTTTTTCAGAAGATTGTCACCTAACCATATCATCGTGTATTTGCGCTATTGACATGAATTTCTCACGTCAGTAGCGCAAATGCAGGATGCTAAATGCAAAAAAGACTTTGTTCTATTTGCAGATTCTTGTTTAATATAACTATGCAAATATTCCCAAGATAATGATTAGAAGTAAATTTATTAGCAAAATTAAAAATAGAAAGATTAAATAATAGCTAAAAATGATAGGCGAAAAACTTATAGCGTTTTGATCATAGATATTATTATATTTTATTTGCTTCATTTTTGCAATGATTTATTCAAAGTTTTGAAGATTTCTGAGAAACATCAAATTGTTATTCATAAAAAAAGAAAACAATAAGACACATTTATAATTTACTGACAGTTAGTACTGAACAACATTCAATACTCGGGCTTTAGAATCCTGAACAGGCGCTCAGAGTTTGAAGCTGAGATTTATTCACTCATATATAAACTTATTTCTATGATTACAACTCGACACAGTAATCCCAATAATATCTAATACCAAATTATCTTAGCTAATATGATACGTATATTACGCCAATCGTACTTTAAAATAAATTCGAAAAATTTTCGAACTATTTTTATGTCTTGACTAAAACAACGATAATAATCGAAATGAGAAAGAACTGAAAGCAGTTGCGTCTTGTATGGAAGGATTTACGTCTTGTCCATGCGTGTTACGTGTTACTTTTTAAATGTAACGTTACAATAACATACGCATAAAAATCATGACGTCTAATAACACGATGAATTCCGTTCAGATATTGATTAGAACATAAATTGTTAGAAGGGGACAGTTCAATGCAGAAATATTTATAGACTTTACTGATAACATGCAATTTTGGAAGTAAAAAATCATCGTAAATTGAAAAATAAAAATTTTGAACTTAATATATCGAAATGATTGGAAGATTTGATAAACAATGAAATTATCGGAGAAAATTAAGAGAGAATGGGAAAATGAGGAGAATGTTGAAGAGAAGAGTATGGAAAGAATTGAATGATGTCGTATTTTCCAAGTAAAATCTTTTTCATATGGGACTGTGAAAAATGAAGCAGATGGTAACAACCATGTCACTTTTTTCCCCTAAATTTTCACACTGGATGATGAACTTTTAGTTGTTACTTTAGTATGTGGTGATGAAAATTTTCTATGCTCACAATTTGATAATGAAGAGATTAAGGGAATTCAGGTCCCGAGATATGTTGTTGAAGCAATCAATGGATATTTAGTAAAAGAATCACTTATCGTTTGGGTTAGAAAATGTGATGCGAGCCTAGAAGATTTATTTCATATTTTCATGGAGTATTTCGAGCGAAAGTTATTGGACTTTGAATTAGTTACAATTAGCCAATTAATTCAAAAACAGATAAAAAGGCCAAATACGAAAATGCTGGCCTTAGGAAATAGTATCATAGCTGTTGAGAAAGAGAAAACTACAGTTGAACACACTATCATTACTAAATCTGCTAGGGTCAATTCAACAGCCTAAGGAGATTTGGTTTTTTTTCTTTATCTCCTGTAAATGTAACTAAATTATAGGTCGCTTAAAGTACTGAAGGTAAGATGAAGTAATTGACAAGATAGATCTAAAAATATCCACCAAGCTCAAAATTGATAATACACAATTATAAAGAATGATGTTCCAGTTATAATGAAAGTTCAAGGCAATAGTAGTGATGGAGAATGGCGACAGTAGTGGTCGACGTCAAGTAATGATGTGGGATAATTTAGACCATAATAGCGTTTTTGTTAATGAGTGAGACTGAGACACAATAAATAAATTACTAGAATAATGGATTGTCTTTTTTCTTTTTTTTTTGATGATCGAAGAGTTGGCTGTGATAAAAGTGACAACCACACCTGTCTGTCCATCCGTTCAAAATTTTTCAAAATCTTCTCTATTTTTACATTTTACGGGAGAAAACGGTAAATTTTTCCGAAATTAATACAAGTTATACAATTTCTATATTTAGTAATAAGAGAATAATGTCATATGCACGAGAAACTGCAATGCAAACGTAGTTCAAAGATATAGCTGGGCATTCTGATGTCCAAAAAAAAGAAAAGATAAAGAAAGATGAAGTAATTCTAACCTTATAAAAAAAAATGACAGTCAAAGAGTAAACAATCCAATCTACTTCGAAAACTTTTCTTATTTCTGTAAAATTAAATCATCAATGATCAGTTCATTTTTTTTTGAATTTTGATTGGTGATAGGAAGGAAGAAGAGGAATGTAAATTGAAAAACTAAAAAAATCATGAAAGACTACCAGATGACTAGCATAACAATTTACCTTTAAACATTAAACTAAACAAATCAAATTAAAAAGATTGAAATTGAAACATAAATCATATTTTGTATTTTTGGAAATGTCTGAATCTGTTCAAAAAAAAAGAAGCAAATTTTAAAATTTATGGTTTCATTAATAAATTGTGAAGTTATTTGCTTATCAGAAATTGGTATAAATATTGAAAGGAAAAGTGGTATGAGCGCAAAATAACGAAAAAAAAAAAAAAAGAATGTTGTAAAAGAAACATCACTCAGTGTATACTTCATTTTAATTTTCTCTTCCCTAATTATAAATGTTTGATGATTTTTAATGAAATTTTCATGGTTTGAAATTTTTTTAAATTTCTCACTTTTTTCTTCCTTTGTTTAACCCATTTGTTCAAAGGAAAAAATTTTTTCTTGAAAATTTGATTGCTTGAAAAAAAAGTTTTTTTAAAAAAAAAGAATATATTAATTGTATTGTGATAGTATGATACAATTTGAATTAAATAATTTAAAAATTTACTCGATAAATTTGGAAAAAATCCAATCTTTATTTCTTAAGAATAGCTAAGAAGAAATCATAAATCATAAAGAGAAGAATATGATAGCATTACGTCATCAGGATAATTAGCCATTTAGACTTAAAACCAGTGGAATAATACATTCATTATATGATATGTTCTCGAAATTATTGTATGCAAGTTATGCAAATTTTATATGGTCATCTAAAGGGTCGTAATTACGACAGCAAAGAAAATGTTGCCGAAATATAGAAAATTAACTTATTGAAAATCAGAATAAATGACAGAGTATGTATTATTGTTTATCCGTGATCTTTTTCTTTGCTGTCGTAATTATCTGTTTATCCGTGATCTCATCCTTTCCATCTTTCCTCATCCTCCCATTGTTTCTGATAATCAGTAAATTAATTAATGAAGGAGAGAGTAGCATTTGTTAGCAGTGAACACATTTACTCCTCTCTTCCTAACTCCATTGATATTAATTATCCTTCTTAATCACAATACTTAATTGATATTTGCACATAATGCCAATGAACAAAAGGCTTTCATTAAATTGTGCTTTAAGATTTTGAAAATCGTTGGGAAGGATACTGCGTAATTTTCAAAATGTACAGAAATCGGTTGAAAAGAAAAAAAGAAAAAACTGAATGTACAAAAAAAATTTCAGTTCTTTCATCATTGAATAACAGTTGTTTAATTAAATCGATTGGCATTATCTTTTATCAATGAAAGAATTGTTAAAATTTTCAATGATTCTAAAAAGTTTAATTAAACAATTATTTAATTTATCCAAAGTATTGTTTAACCTTCGAAGATGGCAAAATTTTGGCGTCTTCATTGCGAAATGATACAGAAAGTTACTAGAATAAATATTACTGGAATAGGTAAAAGTATTTCAGGTCTTCACTAGCACTTGGCCAATTCCATCAAAATTTCCACCGAAGAATCCATGTGCCGCCAATGCCAACATTCTTCCTTTGCAATGTACGTACTAACTTTACCTGTTTCATTTCTTCTTAAAAACTGAAAGACTATAAAGCATAAAAACAAATGAAGAATTTCCAGCTGGGAAGGAAAGTCATCAATTAACTTGCGAGAGAGAGAGAAAAAAAAAGAAAAAAAAAACGGTGATAACGAATACAAGAAGCTGTACTTTCGAAAAAGGATACATTAAATTTTAAGGACCGAATAAATTTCCGGAAAAATTTCGACTACTGAATCTGGTACGCCTTGAACGTTATATGAAACATTTATTCACATACTACACAACAAAATTTACCAATAAAATTTCTTAATTTCCGATTATTTCCGTTTATTAAAATCAAATCTGAAAAAAAGCAGTCACTGAAAGAAGAAATTTAGAAAATGGGTATGTAATAAATGTTTCTTTCCCCTCTCTTTCTTTCTCTCCCTTTCCCTCTCTCTCTCTCTCTTCCGGATCGTTCTCCAATAGAAATACGCAAATATTGAGAGCTAGAAATGCACTGGTAAAGAGTACTAGAACAAATAACTTTCCTGACATCTAAAACTAAACAAACATCTCGATATCTCGGAATTCCCGCTCTTAATTACGTTTTAACCCATTTATCCTAAATTACCTCTGCTTTCTCGTTTTTTTTTCTTTTTCTTTTTTTTCAACAAACTTTTTCATCTTTCTCAATACCATTGAAAAAAATTCTTAAAGAAAAAATAATTCCGGTTGCACTTCCAAGATTGATCGGACTTTCGTTAGCTTCTTCTATCCTATTATTCCACTACAAATATCTTCCACTCAAAGGTGAAACGTAATTCTCAATCTACAATTCATCAATTTCAGTTATGTCATAAAGAAGAAAAATGAAGTAAATGATTAAGTAATAACGAATGATCACTTTCATGCATAAATGCTTTTATGAAATATTGAAATTTTCGAAACTAGTGATGTAAAGAGTATGGTAGTCTGTCTGCACATAGCATGCTCAAAATTGCTGATTGAATTTTTACTGGGGTATGAAAGTGGTATTTCCCGGGATTTCTTACAAAAATTTGCATTTTTTCCCAACACACTATTCACATTTGAATTTCATTCATTTCACTGCAAGGATCATTCCCTAGTTTTATTTCTTGTCAATTTTTAAATCTATTAAGCTTAATTTCTATATCAACTAATCATGCATTACTGTTAATAAGAAGAATCAGCAGTGGACTACAAAAAAGATATTGGGGAAGTTCATAAGCATATCAGATCAGAAGGCAATTTAAATAGAGAAATTACAGATGAAGAAAATTACTTTTGCCCTTTCTGTTCAGACCTTTTTTTCGTCTTTATTTATCCAACAAATATATCAAAATGTTTTGAATGAATAAATAACAATCTATGCTTGTTTTACGACTCATAAACATATCTTTTATTGCTCTTATCATTATTATAACGAGACGTTGCTCTTTCATTTAAATTTTACTCGAAAGCTATGAAATGCTTGAAAATGTATATTTATCGATTAACTTTTATATCTAAATAACTTGTTATATTAAATTTAAGAACTTTTAATTAATGCGCGATTTTCGAGCATTTACTTCCTTCCACAGAAACAAAATGAAAAAAGTGCAGACGATGGAGTTTTTTGAAAGCATTGCTTATAGTTTGCATCTGTGGCGAACAATTTAATTGAAGCGAAAACTGCTAAGTATTGTCTAAATACCTATGTCACCATGTCACTATCACCTGTTGCTATTAAAAAAAAAGACAATTTGTAGATTTAAATGGAAATAAAAGAAATTCATATTTATAGGTTATTTCCTTTAGTCGCCAAGTAAAACTGTACAAATTAATCATCATCAAAACAGGAATGGATTGTGAGAGAAATTAGCACAGATCATTTGCTTTTGTGCGGAATGGATGTAATAATTTGAAATTTGAATATAGCAGCACTTTTAAAAAGAGAAGGAAAAAGATAGACAGCAGTTTCCGAGATGAATAAAAGGTTGTCAACGATAACGGCGACATCTATTATTTGTGAAGAAAACGATCCACAATGTTTCAAAGGCAAGTCAATCGATTCATTGATTTCGGAGGGTAAATCTTAACTCTGAAAATTAATCGCTAACAGTCAAGGTGATATGTAAGGCTGATTTTATAATACCTTTAATTGAGCATTGTGCAAATGTTTTATGATTCAAATTTCGTAAAATCAGTGTCAAATTATTTTATTATGTTATACATTGATTTTAGAGACCCGGGATGCTTATTATACAGGTAATTGTCTGTCAGCCATTTGTCGGCAGACAATGAGCAAAAATGGAAAGTGATTCTTGAATTTTAAGAGAATTTTGTGAAATTAGACTAACCTTTGCAAGGACTTAAAATTAATCTCACCTACCTAACTATTTATCACTTTCTCTTTGCTTTTCTAGTTTTATTTGTAATTCTATGAAACTGAAGTAGCTGAGGACTGTCCACTCATCATCTAGACTTAAAAAAGTGTCCATTTAAAACCGGATGAAATATGCGGGGAAGAGAAAAAATCCATGACAAAAGCAGAGCTAAGGGAGACGAATGTCAAATCCTATCGATTTCACCGATTTTTATTTATCGTTTGGATTTAAAACTCAGTTCATAAATGTTCCGAAATTTCCGAAATATGTAAAGATTTTACGGAAGAAAAGTGCTATGTCAAGCAATTTGCAATAAACTGAAGAAATCTTCCGGATGAATCATACTTGGAGACAAAAGTGCTATCACTTTTATAAATCCGAAGATTCGAAAACTTCCAAAATTTTTTAGAACTTTGTCAATTGAGCAGACAAATGAACAGACTGAGCTAAAATTACAAGACAGAATGATGTTGTCACTCGAAAAGCGAGTCACATCAAAGCATGCTGAACAGTCCACTGCATGATTGGAATCTGTCCTCATCATATGCCACTCTTCCGAAAGATTCTGAATTGACATTGTTTTCATCCATCCTATAGTATCCAAACATTCAGAATGTTCTATCAGAGAGATATCATTCTGTGTTAAGCAGATGAAGTGAGAAAATCCTGGGGATAGAAACTGGACGAGAAATTCGATTTACATCAAGGAATGTGAACACTAAACTCTCCCCACACTCTTAACTTTGATTCAACGCCCTCTGGACTATCTCGGTCGTTCCGAGCTATATTCTCCAATTTGTTCTATTGAGCCTGAGTAGCATCACTCAATATCGATGACTGAGTAAGGCTGGCTAATAAGTATTTCGAAACAACCCAAACTACTCATCACTTAATGCGATTGGGAAGGCATGCTGATATTTTATTTTGGAAAGCTTCCCGGTCACCCGCTTTCCAAGAGATTCAAGAGACTTTCCTGTCACCATCTTACCAAGAGATTCAATAAGGCTTCCCAACTATGAAGAAGAACAGCTGGATGACACTATTTTCATAGGCAGACAATTAAAGTTATGGAGCGTAGTATGCCAACCAACCAATCGCAAGTCGTTACCTAGCCTGACAATCGGTGGCAAGTGACGTTGAGGGGTTACTGGTGGCTTAGTTCCATTTATCAGGGTGACGTTAAAGGCGGGGGAACTAATGATTAGTAATAAATTTAAATTTATGAAAATTTGCCCTTGTTGAAATCTTATTGAATTTTCAGCTTACTGCACTAATTATTAGTTCTAGAAATGACAGAAATCGAAGTGACCGATCCCTCAGAAGAGGAGGTTATGCCTATCCTTACCAAAAAAGAACTAAAGGTTAGTCGACTAAAAAAAAAACTCTGGACAAAACAGTATAAAACAATTCCAAACTTTTTTCATACTTTCTAAATATTTTTCATTTTATGTGTTTTTATGATCTCATGAGAGGGATTGCTGTTTTGGACCGATTAGAGTGGATAATGTAAAATTTTATTAGGAATTCTTTCTTTATTGGGTTCATCTTGTTCATTTTACTTTTCTGTTTAGGAACTAGAACGTAGAAAAAACAAAAACAAAAAAAAGAAGGAATCGAAGAAGAAAAAGATTCTGCGAATGCCTAATGGAGAAGACGGTGCTAGAAATTCGGATTCAGGTTCTGCTGTTTCCTCTTAATCGCCATTTTCTCTATTTGTCTGTTACGGGTATTTATGTTTGAAATCTCTTCTGTCTCAGCACAACCACTATGTTATTTACTTTATTTGTAAAGTTATGTGTTACTTCTTTCCTGGATTTTAAAATATGAAATTTAGGTATCGATAAAACCCCAGCAGCTAGTGATACCGAAGATAGTGTTGAAGTGATTTATGTTGGGAAACCTCTAGAGTTGGACGCCAGTGATCCAAACTATCACTACTTTTCAAAAGTTTTCGAAAGTTTCAAGGTTTCCTTATCGTTTATTTTCTATTTCATTGGTGGTCTTGGGATAGTAGCTGTTGTCTTCTCTGATTTCATATGACATTTATAATTATATCCTGGTGATCTAAACTAGTTGGTAGTTTTCAAGTGCTAGATATATTCAAGGTATCCATGGGAGTTTCATTTTTTGATGGTAATGGTTTCTCTGTTGATATCACTGGATTTTATGAGCTCAGAATAGAAACCTCTTCATTATCCTGCAATGTAGAATATGCTAAAAGATGTAATGGTTTGCAACTGTTATCTATATCTTTGGTAGTGGTGATAATGTTCTTCATAAACTGTGCAGATAAGCGAAGAAATAAAGAAGGAGGAACCTGTTGAGAAAGTTGAACCAGAAATGAAGAAAGAAGAAATACCAACAAAGGCTTCTATTTCGGAAAAGATTTTGCAGGAAGAAATGAGTGAAAAGCGGGTAATTGTTGAGAGATTTCTTATCTCTTTCTTCCCTCAGTGTAAATTTAAAAATGTATAGATGGATCTTAAGAGTTTTCCGTTTATATCTTTGTTAGTGGTAATAATGTTCTTCATAAAGTGTGCACATAAATTGCGTATCTTCATAAAAATCTTATTAATGCTGCTGGCTTCATAATATGAGAAATATCGTTACATTTTTAGCGCGAACAAGAAGAGGCTGGTCAAACACAAACTTTGAGCAAGAGGAAACTTCGTCTATCAATGCAACCGACTATTGCCGAATTGAAAGAGGTATTCGGAAGAACGTACTTATTATTTCTAAGTCATAGGCCGTTTGCTTGATGCAATTAAATTTCTGTATTTTCTAGCAGTTTTCCAGCCTCTTATGATTTCTATTAATATGGATATACAAAAAAGAAACGTACTAATTCCTTATGAGTTACATCTTAATCTTTAAATGAAAATGTAAGGGAGACTTGGTATTTGAAATACAGGTTTATATCCCTGACAGGTTATAGTAAACTATTAAGTACATAAATGTTACGTAAGTAATATCTCAGGTGACAACGCGGCCAGATGTAGTGGAATGGGCGGATGTCACTTCACGTGATCCTCATCTCCTGGTTACGTTGAAAGCGTACAGAAATACCGTACCTGTACCGCGGCATTGGAATGCGAAGAGAAAATATTTGGCAGGCAAACGCGGTTTTGAAAGGCCTCCGTTTGACTTGCCCGACTTTATCAAAAGGACGGGCATAATGGAAATGCGTGAAACAATGTGGGAAAAAGTAAATTTCTTCAGATTTTCATGAATTTTTGAGTATTATTTTTAATTTGGACCAGTTTTTATTGTTTGACCTGCACCAATTCTACAAGATCATGAGTCTCGAACGAGTGAAGAGAGGAGGAGATTTACAGTGAAAGCTTCCTTCCTGCAATGTGAAACCAATACGATGTGTCGTGTGCCAATAAATTCTTGCTTTACTTTATTCCTTTAATATCATTAATTTAGGAAGATGCTCAGTCCTTAAAGTCAAAGATGCGTGAACGTGCAAGACCGAAGCTTGGCCGTATTGATATCGATTATCAAAAGTTGCATGATGCTTTTTTCAAATGGCAAACAAAACCTGTGATGACCCAAATGGGTGAACTGTACTATGAAGGTAAAGAACTGGAAACAGTCATGCGTGAGAAGAAACCAGGTGAACTGACCGATGAACTGCGAGTTGCGTTAGGAATGCCTGTCGGACCTGTAAGTTTAATTTTATGTTTATTTTTGCTTGTGTTCGTGGAGGCAGGGGTCGGGTGCGTAACTGAAATGACTAGTGATATTTTTTGTCTTTCAGAATGCACATAAATTTCCGCCTCCCTGGTTGATTGCAATGCAGCGATATGGGCCACCGCCATCATATCCGAACCTGAAAATACCGGGACTGAATTGCCCCATCCCGGAAGGATGTGCTTTTGGTTATCATGCTGGTGGATGGGGTAAGCCTCCAGTCGATGAAATGGGCAAGCCGTTGTATGGCGATGTATTTGGCCTTGAGGTTGCAGATTAATATTAGTTGCTAAACTGGATTTTAACGATTACAATTCTGAATTTAATAAAATCTTTGAGCTTGGCATCACGACGAACATTCGATAGAATGAGTATCCAATTGATGATACGATTACAGATCTCTCTGTGAAGGAGATTGATGATTCCATCCATCAACCTATTACGTTTATTTATCTGACTCTTCTGACAATTCGAACTTGTTAGCTTTAGCAGGACAATATAGCTGGCATCAGGCTTCCACGGATATTTTTATCGGAGTCGATTATATGTAGCCATCGTCATTTTTAAAGCAGAACTCAGTTCTTGTCCGGTTTCATTTTATAGGATTAAAATTGGATATATGTTAAGTTGTATAAAGCCAGTTTTCACACTTTTCATTCCTGTGTTTGTAATGGGAAGAAAGTTGTAGGAAGTTTCAAAATACCGTACTTAGTCTGTGTTACATTAAATCAGAAGCTTAATAAATCGGACTCTTGTGTCTAGTACATGAAGATGATCTTTTTGCTTTGTAATTTGGTGCTACTTATTGTTGTAAGTCTTTTATAACGTTCTCCAATTTTAATGGGGATGCTGCTTTTTCAGGCTCCAACATTGCCAGAATTGGATGACGAATCAAGAATAGAACGACGACATTGGGGTGAAATAGGTAGTGATGAGGATTCTAGTGAAGAAAGTGAAGAAGAAGAGGAAGGTGAACGTGGTGCGGTTGAAGCAGGCTTTGTTACTCCAGCTACTACAGAAGGGTTAGTTCCACTTCTGGCTCGGTGCTGTACAAAGTGAAGGTAAAAGATTAATAAAAACGGAATGCAAGGTGTCTTGAAAAGACGCCTTTCATGTTTTGTCGCATTCTTTTAAAGAAGAAGTTACTTCACTGGAACTTTATTGTATCACTTTACTTTGCAAATTACATTAGTATGATTTAAAGTTAAGGAGATTTTGTTTTTTCCTTTTTAGTTTTGCAACGCCGTCAGGAATGACCTCTGGCGTTCTTACTGGTGTTGAAACTCCGGATACCATCGAATTGCGAAAGGGCAAACGAATAGAAGACAGGTTTTTTGGGTTTTCAATGTTTTCATTTTTCCTAGTGTAATAAATATTCGCTCTTAGGTAAAACTCTGGTGTACAATAATTCCTTAGAAAGTAGATGCTTGAACATGATGAATAGTATTTAGAATTAATTAGATCTTCTTAGTTTACTAAATTCAGAATCTGTGTATTAATTAGGAAGTTGAAAACCTGCGGTTTAAATGGAAATTTTAGCAGTACAACAGGTGGTGAGACTCCTGCACCAACTCTCTACACGATACTTCAAGAACGTAAGATTGATCGTATTGCGGGACAGATGATGGCCAGTACTCATGTTTATGATTTGTCGGTTGGGTTTTTTTTTTTTTTACTTTGTTTTGTTTTGATCCCTATTTCTTTCTTGTTTTTACACATTCATCAGCGAAAGCAGTGCTTTTCCGGTTTCTAAACAAGGTTATGAAAATTCAGATATGTTGTGGATGAAATTTCTATCTCATAATTTTTAGAAGAAACCACCTCCGGCTCCCGCATCGCAAGGAGTGGATGCTGGAGTAGAAGTATCGTTGAATCCGGAAGACCTTGATCTTGCTGATCAAAAGGGTCTGGAGAAAAAGTATGAAGAACAGTTGCGGAAGCAAACTCGTGGACGCCAGGATGATGACGAAGATTTCTCAGATATGGTGGCTGAACATTCTGCTAAACAGAATGTTAGTTTTATAGCATTTTCTTGCTTTTCCTCTTGTTATCTGTTCTACTTTGATTTTAATTGTTTTGCAGCGTAAAAGAAAGGTACAGGAACAAAAGAAATCAACGCAGCAACAGAAGAAATATAAAGATTTCAAATTTTAAAATGACATTTTGTTCGCCCCTGTACTTCTTGATTTGTTTATTAGTATATCATTATCACTTTATAATTCCGATTCCCTCAGGTTAAGACTCGAATGCCAAACATGCCACAGCTTTGAAATTCCTGTACGTAAACTTGTGAACTGTAGATTTTCTTGTTCCTGAGAATCGGTGTGAACTATAAAATTAGTAGATTAACCTCAAAATTTATGAAATGGTCAGTCTTTTCCACACCAAATTTTTTTTGTTTTGATAATACAATCAGTCAACTGGTTTCCTCTGCCAAGGAGCATTCTGATAGATTCAGCTCCGTAAACATTTCGATCCAACCCATCAACTGTTTTTGCATTTTTAGTGAAACTATATTTCCATCTTTCGTTCTAGACGAATATTATGAGTGATTACAAGCAAAAATTAATAAATTAACACTCAGTTCAGTAGCACAAGCTATTTAGTCGGCTGAGCAATGACAGTAGGATTTACATCGAATTTAACTGAACAAGTTGTGGCGCAGATCAAAATTACATTTTATTCAGACGGTCAACGGCTTTTTTAAGAAACGACAAAACAGTAATGAGCAACGGGACATGTAGGAAGGATTTTTCTGAGAGTCTACATTGCTTTTTTTTAATACGGAACTGAATTTCTCTTATCCTTTCCAATAAAAATTGAACCGCAGAACAATATAGTTGGATGACAAAACGACTAAATGCGTTGGAAGGAATTTCTTCTCGATAAATAGTCCTTAATAAACAATTCAGAGATGTTGTGATGGTCGAAGGTCCAAAGAGGGTGGACTCTAGTATTTCTTGGCAAATCGCGAAGAGTTTGCCCGACTTTTGTCAAAAGAAAAAAAATCGTGATTTATCATGAATTTACTTCCAAGTTATACGAGGGGAAAAGCGTTTTTTCTTGTACGTTATAATCGGTCCATTGTTCACTGAAAGATCTGAACAAACCGCTTAGTTCAACGAATGTCTCATACTCTCATACCGAGCTTTTGATTCACACCAGGAAAGCGATGTTAGTCCTGCAAGTCGGTGACACAATATTCGAGTATCAAAAAAATAGGGATATAGAAATAAGCATAAAATAAAGGGAAGAAGAAATGAGAACATATTATTGCATTAGTTTCTGCTTAGCCTAGGGTTATATCGCAGTAACATTTAAGACGTTCATTGTTTGAATTAAAACCTAAGAATTAGCCAGGTAGTTTCCCTTATTCATTTTTCTAACTATTCCTCGATTTTCTCTGGTCACAGTAAAATACATTTTTATCCGATATGTTCAGCATCTAAAACCAATAAAATGTACAAATTGTGTACAAAAAATGTGATTTGTGTTTAAGTTTACTATTATTTCATTTCTCAGCAGTCAAGGAACTAATGAAGTTTTCAAATTTCTTTAATGTAACAAATCAAAAACTATCCTTTGTTGATGTAGCCATAAATGGACATTATCATTGTGAATTTTATAGCGTAAGAGGATGCTAAAGGAAAGAAAGACAGACAAATGATTTTCTCGTTATTATTATTATAATTACACCAATGTGAAATTAAATCACATCCGTGCTATTTTAGCCTGAAAAAATTTCGGGAAAAACATTAAATTACAACCCTAAACTCCTTCACTACTCTAACAAAGCCCGCCATGAAATGGAATGAAATGACATAAGTAGTGCAAAGAAAAATTCATCTAACGAAAAATCTGATGAGCCTGTTATGGATACATGCAAACGAATAATCATATAGAGAAAAATGAAATTAACATTTCTTGGAGAGCCATGCTTTCACTGCTGGATGATTAGGCATACTTTTCAAATATTCTGCGTATTTTTCTCGAATAAGTTTAAATGCCTCAGGTGTTGCAAATGGCAAACCAGTTAATGGGTCACGATATTTTGCTGGACGTGATGTTACGCAACAAAGGAGTTTTACCTGAAATGTTGTCTTACAGAAACCAGTAAGATGACACTTATATGGACAAGCATAGAAGATGCGATTTGTTGTTACCTTCACATTGGTTATACGTACAAGTATACATACAGGCCAACCGCTTTAATATAAAAGGAAGTAGGGAAATAAAGATTTTAATGGGAAGGAAGAACTCACCACTCTTTCCGGTTTCACAAATTTTTTGATATCTGGAACAATCATCCATTTGCCATTGGGGCCATCCGTAATGCTAATGTAGGGTGGTTTCAGTTTGCGGATAACATTTGTTTTTTCACGTTTCTTTTTCTTTTCCAGCTCAAACTGCTCGTATTTCTTTAATGATGCAACGTTTTTCCGTTCTGTTTCCTTGGCTTCTTCCAAATATTGCGCCTAGAACAGAAAAGTGATTAAATTTTAAGATACAGTGAACATCTCGACTTTTGACTAATGAATAATTGTTTTAATAATGATTCTGAACGTAGATATTAAATCATAATAAAATAACCAGAGAATGAATAAAAGGATGAAACATACCTGAGTTTCAGGACTGACGGCATTGGCAGCTGCAGTAAGGCAACCCATTCGTGCCATTACCCATTTTTTGTTTTTTCTAGCAAAGCTCTTTTTGAAGGGCTACCACCCAATTTCGGTTCCTAAGAAAATTGAAAAAACGACTACAATAATTTACAAAACAAAGATATCACCCCCTTTAGTAAGGTGTACTCAAAAAAAGTTTATTGTTTTGCTCTGATGGAAAGGAGATGATATTGATATCTGTGGTAAAATTACCTTATAACCAGTTTTCCGTTTCCGTCGTTTGGGCTCTTCTTCTGCATCGCTAATTGGTTCATCCTCTTCCTCAGGATGATCGAAGTCAGAATCTACTTCATCATGATCCGATTCCACTGGTGACTCGAATGCATCATCGACATCATCCTGAGAATGATTCAAAAGTGACTCCGTAATTGCCAGAAAAGCATCAATAGCAAAAAGAATTCTGACTTAAAATTTGTCTACTAAACAAATCTACTAAACAGTAATCAGTCTGTCAGACAGTAATTATCTATAATGTTTTGGAATGCCAAATATCCTAATCAGTTTACGTTAAAATTACAAGCTTAGTCCACAACAAAATGAATCAGTCAGTTTTTCTCGTGAAAAATTAATCTGAACAGAAATTATAATCCTAGGGGTTTTCATTTGTAAGACATCAACAGCAATCTTACGCGCCGTTTTTCTACATTCAATTCATCAGTACTCAATGGAAAAAAGAAAAGAAACTACCTCAAGAAATCTACCATCATACGTGTTTCTGTAGAATTCATCTTCTTGTTCGGCGGATTCCAACAACTGCGCCATCTTATTACCAGCATTGGGACGTTTTTCACGACTAGTAACCATAAGCTCAACATTTTCTTCCCCACTGCTGCTAGTTCCACTGCTGAATAACATTTGATTTTGAATTACAGACTGCCAAAACGATTTTTGGAAAGCATCTATATCTCATATTGGATAATAAATCCAAAAGAAGGAAAAATTTAAGAAGGCATCAGATGACTATCTCGCATAAATGTTCTACTTTCCCAAAAATGGATAATTCCCATTCTTCGCGGTAAATCCTCATATACAAAACCTTCTGGAATGAAGAATACAGGAATACTTACTCATCATCGTCGTCACTGCCATCGATATCACCACCAACTTTCGCATGTTCTGCTCCTTCTTCCAATTCTTCCTCACCTTCAGGCTCTTTTTTCATCACTTGTTTGTGTTTCTCTCTCCCTCTCTCTATCTTGCTATCTGAAAAGAATGTGATTAAGGATACCGACAAAATACAATACCAATCAAATGCACTATATTGTCAGAGAACCATCAAAAATTATATCATATCTAATGACATTAACTTTCGCAACGTAAAAAAGTTAAGAGAAATGCTCAGTTAAAGTTAAACAAAGCCTTAACAAATTCCTTGCTAATAAATTCTCTTAACTCTACAATACTTCCGTCAATTCCTACAGCGTGTAATTAGCTTTTGCAGTCCCATCGTCACTTGTCAGCCTAGTAGCCTCATCTTGGCTTTGTTATAATTAGCCCAGTAACACTTACAACCTTACTAGGATATAAAGTAATTATGGAACAACTACAAAACCCGTCCATAACAATCTCTCGAATCATGTCTAATTCTCTTGCTTTCTCTCTGTATCTAACTCTCTACCATATAGTCTGCATCTATTCAAGTTGCATTCTTGATCTTTACTATAATTCCAGTACTATTCCTGTTTCTTCATGCTACCTAAAAACACCTTATATTTTAAATCTTATCAATCTCTGCTGTCTCATCTTGTTTCTCTAAATCTATGTATGAAGTCATGAAGTCATATTATCTCATGGCTTTGTGAAGTCGTTGTCGCGGTGTATCGATTACTTTTTATCTAAAAGCAGATGTGGAAGGATGGGTGTTTTGTTGGTTGGTGGTTGTTCTGTCCTAGAGGACCCGATTGGATCCCGTAGTACCCAGCTTAATTTCGCGGCAATCTTCTCCGCTATAAATTATATTACGTTCTAATCATTTCTTTGGAACTTTTTAATATCGTATCAATGTAGTCTCATAACGTAAAACGTAAATATTACTGATAAACTATTGCTGAGGACAAGTTATCGAGTTTTCTGGCGTGTATGATAGAGATAGAGTATAGTGTAATAATGAAAAGTAATTCACATACATTCATTGAATGATATGCTCATCCATCGAATTGATAGGAGAGAATTGAAAATTACTATTAGCTTTCATCTAATATTTACAATAATTTTTGAGGAATTACCATTCTCGTTCACTCTCAAAAACAGTTAACTATTCAATAAGTACATTTTTAGGCTCTCAGACCTTTTGGTCTGAGCGCTTTATCATTCTCTCTCTTACTACGAATTTATGATGAATGAGCTGGAAATGCCTATGAATTACTGTTAGGGGAAGTACGAAATTTTGAAATGATATATCTTTAAACTATATGCTCTGTTCCATCTACACGATGCTTTTCACGGTCGTATTCCAGGTTTGCCATTTGATCGGCATCGATGGTACGTTTCCGCTTTTCCGCACTCGCGAATCGTCTACTTCCGGTGCCTGAGTCTGCACTGCCAGAGGTAGATACATTCTGCTTTCTACAAGTATTCATTTATTAACAAGACTGGATTTATCAGGTTGTTCGGTCGATAACAGATAAAATTTATATGAAATGTAGCAGGTGAAAGGGATGGAAATTCTAATATGTAAGTATTTAATTCTATGATGTTAATGTTATAAAACTATTTTTTTGAAGGTTGGATTATCGCAACAGATTAGTGTGCCCAACAAAATACTTCGAGAATGTGATGTGGCTGATGTAAAGTGGAGCGTCGGTCTCAGCGGACAAGATTGTCAACAACTTGGGTCATTGCATACAAGCACTAAAGCTTCCACTGTTCCTGAATTAACCGTCGGTGGAGGACCTGTTGGCGGTGGTATTGCTGGAAAGAAGCCACCTCCTGTACTTGAATGGAATCCGCTTGTTCATACTGAATGGCAACTTGGTGTTAGTTCTAATATAATATTATTTTAGAAGTGGAAATTGTGCATTCCAGTGGGTTACATTATATCCAAATATATGATCAATCATCCGTGAAATTTTTCTTGATAACTGTAAGCGTGAATTGGAGTGACAAATTTAATGCATTTTGGTGGTTTCGAAATCACAATTTATGACTATTTATTATTTTCTTGCATATATGTTGATTTTTCAGTAGTGAATGCTTTTCAGGTAGGAGGGCGTCTGTTACCGAAACTACCGGAAGGGACAAGAGTGGGTAAGCTTGTGATGGGTAAATATGGTCTTTACAAACCGGGATTGCATGAAATAGCTCAGCAGTTCTTTGTAAGTTAATGCTTCTTTGTATTAAGAATTCTCTTTAAAATTAAACGTACGCGCGCTGAGGTAAGAGTTTTTTTTAGGAGTTTATGGATATTGACGCACATTCAGATGAGCAAGAAAGGAATTTATTTCCTATCGCATCAATTCTTGTATATTCTAATTTTGATGATCTTAAATTTCGAACTGTAGTTGTCCTAGTTTCACGAACTGGCCTTTCAATGTAATTCTGTCTGAGTTAGTGCTAATATGTCACTTGTTCTGACCTTTGATATGAACTCGTTCGATTTCGACGTGCTTCTATAACTTAGCTTGTAGCATTGTTTGAAACTTTTTTCACCTTCCGGCTTTCACCTTCCGCTTCCCTTTGTTTGAAACAAGTGCACAAATAAAGCATGTTTTTCAGATTAACACTGAGTTGAAAGGTATGGCACCTGAAAATGCGCTACCTTTGTCTGCTCTTCTTAGCAAGATTGGTAAGATACTGATGCTGATACCAATAATATCAGTTCTTCTCAATATTCCGACATTAATTGCACAAAAACCAGTGGGTATTTATGCAGGATATATACCACCAGGTCGAAGTTAATATTCATCTTATTTACTGTGACTCTATGTATTCTATTACCAAGTCAGTAAAGTTATATTTGCACCGTTTTGTGAAGAGACTGAAGTGGTTTTAATGTTCCGAAGTGTTAAGTTTTGGTTCATTAGCCAAGAGTCCTAAGTTATTTAGCACAGAAAGAAGGGCGTGAAACTTTTTTTGCTTATATCGAACTCTGCAACTTTTCAAATAGGGCTGTTGTAGAGTGGGTCCTTCATTAGTTTTTACATAGATTATTATAATTCTTATTCGTTAAGATGCTGTCTGTATTCTAATGTGTAAAAGTTCCAATGGCTCAGTTGTTTTCATATTCTTTCATAGTCGACGACTGAGTTATACTGGTAGTATTTTTTCTATTTTATATGCAGTTCGCCTTACTGTGTCATGTCTGAAATAAAAAATTTTACCATTACTTGTAACAGTGTACTTCATATGCTAGCCTGCAAGCAACCTTTGGGTGGTTTTGTGCTGCGGCATATCATCGTCCTAGTCAATGTCGCTGATCTGAACTGAGTACTGAACTGTTAGTCGCATAAGAGACAGGTATTTCGTGAAATTCTAGTTCTAACAGAGATTTGATAAGTCAGGGCAGTTGGATACTTTCGATGTACTTTGCCTCGCATACAACCGTGGAAATAGGTGGGAATCATGTGTTGACTCATTTGCGCTTTCGGCTGGTTTGTTTCCGTACCAGCGTGGTCTTTAGGGATGTACAGAGGATCTAATGTACTTTGATTACTCGAAACTTTGTTTTTACAACAGTCGTTTAGTTTACCAAATAACCAATTACTTTAATGCATTTTGTTTAGGATTACTGCTTGTTATTTCAATTAACTGGTAACATGGCTATAGGCTGTGAAAGTTGAAATATTTCATCGATAAGGGACTTTCCTCACTAAATTCGTATGAAACGTTGCAACAGTTCGTTCCTCTCATCAGGAAGTGTCTTCGGAGACATCGAAGGGGTTGAGATTGCTACCGAAATGGCGCCAGGTGAACCACTCCGATTATCACCGGAGCTGATTACCGAACATATTATCATGTCCGAATAGTAAGTTTTCTATGGTTTTTCATGTAATTATACATTATTCATAATACTTATTACAGTGCGATGATTTGCCGAGATCCAATAGATGGTTTATATATAGTGCCAAGTGCTCGAAACAAGTTCGGTAATGTGATTACTTCATGTCTATCAACTTTGCATATTTCTAGCAGAGGATGTGTTTGCAAATATGGCGTTAATATTTCTAGTTGTAATAGCATCTTGTAGAGAACAAAATCTTCGACTAAGCAATGTTTTGGTCGTGAATCATACTGGGCGAAACAAATCTTTGGTGTATATAAGCTCTCTTCACAAATCATAATAATACGTTCTTTCTTTGTTTCTTTGCTTGAACTTTAAATTTGTTTGTGTTGTGTTGGTAAAATTTTCCTTATCATAACCACTTCTGTTAGCATTTCTAGAAACGAATATATAAATAGCAAGACTGGGACTTCAGTTTCGAATTTGAATCTTTTAATATTCTGTTTGTTTATCAGTTTCATTTTCACCTTGTTTTAGAATGGTTCGGTTTGTTGTTTATTCGACGGGGTGTCTATGCTGGTGCTGTCTTTCGCTTCACTTTGCATCTTCCTATGGATTTCCCATCCACGGAATTACCGGTAACGTATGCCAGATTATGAGGCTTTTTACCTGAGACCGTATTATCCTTTAACCGAAAGTTGACATCCTTGACATATTATAGATGAATTTGCCGCAAAATATCTGTTACTAGTTAAAAATTTCAATACTTATACGAAGTAAAACCATCGCTGAAATTTTGAAACTTATGGTCTTGGTATTCTGTTAAAAACTATAACTTGTATTTCAGTCTTTTATACATTTTTTGCAGACAGTATTTTTCGATTTGGACGTGTTCCATCCGCATGTTAATCCAGCTACGCGAGAACTGGATTTGAAAAAGTATTTTATTGATGGTTGGAAATCTGATCAGCATCATCTCTACCACGTTTTGCTTATTGTGCAGGCATATACTACGTCTATTTATTTTGTTCATCGTTCTTGAGGAAGGTTCAAGTTAAGAAGGTGGCATAGCAACCTCATCTGCAAAATATATGTGACTATCTTATATCATATTCCTTGCGATACATTAATTGCTATGGGATGCGAAAAAACAAACAAACAGATATTTCAATAAATGAATCTATTTTGTTCTTTTCTAGAGGACATTTTTCACGTTCGATTCAGACCCAGCAACATGCGCTAATATCGAAGCAGCAGCATTACTTCGTGATAATAGAGAATTATACAGAATGCGAGCCAGCGAACTTATTAAGTAAGCAAACATTTTTGTAAAAAATCATAAGTAATGAAGTTTTGTTTTTCTTTGCAGAATCTTTTCTTTCCACCTCAAATCACATCATTCTTTTCATGAAAAAAAGTTTGAGGTGCAAATATTTGATTTTATATCTTAATATGCTGTAACATATACTATAGAGCAATATGGAACTTTTCATCTATATGTTGGTAATAAAATCTTGCAGGAAAAGTCGGTCTGTTATATACGAGCCAGTTGACGTCGATGATAAAAATACTATTAGGTGAGTGCTACAGATTGTTTCTTTAGTCGTGTTGAAGACATTCATTATACGTTCATCATTTGGATTTCGAACTTTTGAAATTTTCGTTATAATCAGTTGATTATATTCATCCAAATGGAATAGAGAGTTACAGCTTATTTATAGCTATTGATGACCTATTCCATTGATCAGTCATATTTATTTTCTTATCCAACTGCAGTATCTATGACTTCAGATCTAAATACATTACCAAATCTAGATTATTATGATAAAAAGATGGTTGAAAACGAAATTAACTTTCAGACTTATGCCATGGGATGCATCCATTCATGAACCTTTGCGGCAAAGGCTTATAGGTGGATTGACTGATAGTCAAATAAGTACAATGTCACTGCTAGGTTCACTTGGTTGCGGCCTTAATAAGTCTTCGGTATTTGAATCCCGAGCTAAACACGGGTTTTCTTGGATTTCTCCAGTCGATTTATGCTATATGGTGGAACCACCAAGACCAGCTGAGCTTGATCTGAAGGTATATTTATATTTTCGTTCTCTCACTCTGCCGATGATTGGTGCTTCATGAAGTAATTTGCAGATAATATCAGAATCGGGAAATTGCCCAAAGAATGCAGGACCATCGTACGTTTTTTGTCCAGGTTGTTCTTACTTTTTTTCCAGGTATTCTTTGCAGAATAAGTATATCATATCCGTTAGCTAGCACCTTTAAAACAGAGTTCTTGTGGTACCTGTTCTATCATCTTTTTATCTTTCTTACTTTCAACTAAAAAATAGAAATTGTGCAGATGAATTAAACAATCGGAGCGTAGCAAATGAAATCATCATTCCCAATGTTCCCGAACTGAGTTTGAATGGTGAAATTGACTTCAAGAAAGAAGGTGCGGGAGGATCACAAGAAGAATCCGAAAAAAACGATTCATGTTTGCTGAAAGAGGTTTTTTTTTTTTTATTTACTAAAAATGATGAGAAGGAAGGAAAATAAATCAAAAGATTAAGACGGTTTGCATGGACAACCGGAAATAAACCAGAAAAGGCACGATGATAGCTTGTCTTTTCTAGTGTTATTTCCGGTTGTTCTAACAAAATGTCTTAATCTTTTGATTTAAGTAGTGCACATTAGGTCCTGTGTTTAAGTGTGATAATCTTTTCTATATTGTAGATTTCTTTTTTTTGATTTAATTTTGAACAGCAGGGTGCACTGCAAAAAGAAAATGGTGTTAAAGATTTTGTTGCCAAGAACAACGAGAAGACCAGTGACCTAATGGAGGAAACACTTAAGCAATGGACAAGTAAGGAACAGGAATCAGATATGAAGCCGTTCTCTGGATTGGAAAAATCTGCTCAGAGAAAAAGTGAATATGTGAAGGCTCAGCAAGGTGGTGATGTACAAGATGCAAATGTTGTCCGAGCACGATCAAGTTGGAGCAGTGATGAAATTGGAGAAAGTGATATATGATGTAGATTAATGATTCATTTATTAATCGTTTATCACTCTCGATTCATTTATTTAGTAAGAATTGAAATATATTTTCTTAAAAAAAGCATGAGTTCTGCTTTCCAGTTCTAGATTTGCCTGAAAAACAGTGGCGAGTTATTAGAAGATCATAAGTACAAATAATCAGGTTGGAAAACTTTATTTAGACTCAAGTATTGTTCCGCAAATTTGACAAGCATCTTTACGTTGGTAAGATTTAGTATTCCTGTGATAAGAAAGTTGTACAGTATCCCCCTGATCGATGAAGCCTGTTTATTTTCTCCATTTAAGAAGAGAATTTGGCGAGATTTCAAAAGTTTAGAAAAAGAAAACATTCTTTGGTGTTATTTTTCTAGGAGTAAGTCGAAATATAGCAGTATTCTTGATTCCCCAGATGGCTACGGGCGCGCAAATGGAGACCCATGGATTGGAAGGGAGGGGCAATATTGTGGATTATTAGTTGCAATCAAATATGACGTGGATATGATTAGATGCAGCGAAGTAGAGATGGAGAAAAATGAGATGGAACTGATGACTAGTCTATGCAAACGAAGGAGGAAATGCTACTCTGAATCACTACTACTACTACTACTATTAGTAATACTGCTCCCACTATTACTACTACTGCCTTTCTGGATCGATTTGTTACTATAATTTGCAAGAGTCTGGAGTTATGTCACTAGTTTGTTGGCTTGTGAGTGAGTGAGTTTGGCCTAGAATAAATATTCCAACGTTCTAGTCAGTTAGCTAGACTTTCAGATGCCAAAATGCGAAGAGGAAGGGGTTCATTCTATCAAGTATAACTTTTGAAAGTAGACAGATACTATGCTTCTTTTTCCTTTCCCTTTCTTTACTCAGTCTTTCCACTTTTACCGGTCCTCCCGTGGTTTTGGTTTTCAAGCTTCTGCTTCCCCATTCCTTCTTTAACTCCTATCACTTAGAAAATGACATTCCCTCCCATCACCCCTCTTTACACTCTCCTTTCCCACTATTGAAATATAAACAATACTAGGCTCTTTTTGGAATTCAGGCTTGTTTCCAACCCTTCATTTTTAAAATATACCTATGGTAACAATTGTCTGGAGTTATCTTTGATGCTTTTTTTGAAATTCCTTTGAAATTATCTGTTTGGTTGGATGAGGAGGAAGCTATGCTACTCATTATCAGGATCTTTTGGCTTACCTAACATATAATTATCTTATTGGCTTACCTCAAGCTTCTCGGACAACACTATGTCGTAATATCTAACTGCCATCTCGTAATATCTAACGCTACAATGTTCGTACTATATCGTCTAGATGGCTATTATCATTTGATACAGTTATTTCCTATCTCTCATTGATATGAATGTCAGTGTAGTGATGTTATTTGCGCCAAATACTTGCAAACTTTTGAATTTGATCCATACCTTCTGTTTTATCAAACTTCTCGATGGCTTTTATTGGACGTACTGGATGAATATATATCACTTTATGGTTGACACTTAATTATGTCAAATTGGTGTAAGTAGATCAAGTATAACAATCATCTTTTAACAACCAAATATGCCATCTAACTTTACTTTTTCAATGGAGCTATTTAAATTAGAATGCATTATAATGTTTAATACAGCAGTTTTGCGTTTATGCTTTCTTTAAATGTATGAAAAAGTTCACAAGAAGTGAGAATTGTGCTTTATCTGTTCCATTTTTCCTTTGATTTTTTGGAAGATCACCTTCCGAAATTGTGTATGCCTGAAAGATGTTTACTTTTAGGATACCTTTTGCAAATAAAAAGATTATAGGTCTTAGCTTTTTCACTGGCATAAACAATTTTCCAAATTGCTCATTCAATTTCGAAAACCTTCCAAGCAAAAGTTCAAGACTTTTTTTTTGATTACAAGATTCAGGATTCATTACGTACGCTGAAAGATTTATTACCCTAAATAGCTTCATCAGATGGGCGCTATTATTGCTATCATACTTTTACGTGATAATAGTCTAAAGGATGACAACTGATAAGAAACTTTTATATCTGATAGTATGATAATGGCTTAACTTAGGCAGATAATAGAACATTCAAGAAGTTTTTGTGGGGTGGAAGTTGATCCTCAGAGTCCTTTATCGATTTGTTGTTAAGGAATCTCGAAAAAGAAAGAGCTGGACATTTTATTCCATTTATTATTACATATCCAGGTCTACTGTTATCCAAAACCAACTTGGAAATATCAATCATTCATCGCTGTCGGTACATTAATACTTCTATTTCTAGCTGAAATTATTAATTCATAATTTTTAGAATAATTCCTGAAGAAGTTGTAATCAGAATGAAGGTCTCTGTAATTCCCACATATTTTTCTCTCTTTATTTTACTAATTTCCTCTTTAGGATATTCTGTATTTAGATATCCTCATTGCCGTTCAATTATTTTAATCCATTCTTGTCAAGGAAATAGTTCAATTTCTAATTTCTTCATTTTATTGCATTAGAATTCTAGCTTTTCTCCCTTTCCATTTCCATTCATTCTCTTTCTACTCTTTTTGCATTGTTGAAATTTATTCTTTCCATCAATCTGTATTGAAATAAAATGAACAATGAAGATTATGGTAAGGATTTCTGTTTCTCCGCATTTCTTATTTTATCCCCTTTCTCACATAGTTAAATTTCAGAAACATCTGTTGTTATTTCTCATCAATCCACATTGATCTTATCAGTTTCATTTATATGTCCCTCATGACTGCCATTGGTGACAAAGATAAAGGAAGTATGATTCATCATTCATACGATTCATTAAATTGTTGATGTGTGAGTGTCTGTTAAGCGAATTTTCTTCCTCAATTGAAATAATAAGTAGTCTGACAAAAAACCTCTCATACAGCACTACAATTACAAGACATACTGCAGATTATATTGACTATTCTTGACTTAATGTTATTATGATACTATGATTAGTTAGATCAGAGTAACAAGATACAAGAAAGGAAATAAATGTCCCGTCTTAGCACTCTTGTCAAAGCTGTCAATCTCTTTGGTTGAAATAAAATGGAAAGAAAAGGGTTGATAAGGTTCTTTCATTTCTACAATTTAGCTTAATGCAATGTATTCTGGAAGATTAACATATACTTTCAGCTTTCATGAGTATGACAAGGCCATCTGTAAAAAATTCATCCTAAAAAGGATCCGTTGATTGGTTATTGTCAACTCATTATTGATCCAGTTCAATAAATAGATAAGCAATGTTTGAGGGTATAGTACTCTTCTAATACTCCCGCGACATCGTCAATCTCTCAGTGAAACATCTCATTTCTTCTTGCGATAATTAGTGATTATTGTATACTAATTTGAAGAATTTATTGATTCAGTTTGACCATTGATATCATGAACATCTCAGGGATTTATGTACAATTTGTGCTTTCTACTATCAGTAGGAAGAACAGTTAATTGGTTAGCCGGGCACGATTAGCTTAAGATATTTTTAACTGCGCTAATTAGATTTCTTTCAGGAATGATTTTTGTGATCGTTCCAAATTTCGGATTCACTTTCGACTGTTCTTAACTATGGTATAATCAAGTTGAAGCACTCTGAAGTTCGTAATTTGCAAGTTTACTTTCAGAGTAACAATTCGTTTTGGTGGAAGTATTGAAAGAGATAAGCAATAATCTGAAACGCACTCTACAAGGAAATAGCAGTGTCATTTTGTATCTTTAATGTTTCTTGAAGAAAGGGTCGACGTTATGGTGACAATGCGGATTTGCGTAGGGGGAGGGGAGTGCCCGCTCGGTATTTCATTCCGAGTTATCAGTAGCTACCCCTATTACTGCTTTAAATTACTATAATATTATTACTGCAACCATTGGCAGTGCCTTGTAACTGCGGAATGGATTATGTGTACCGATCATCCAGCCGATGATTAGTTGCTTTACAAATAGTTCATTCAAACAACTTGTATAGTCGTCCAAACATTTTCTGGCCCTTGGTTTGAGGCGTGTATGGCGTCTTGTATAAGTTCTTTAGTGGACAAGCTGATACTAAGGATCGGTCAATTATTATGCATTGTTATGATGGTAATGCAGGGTAAGTGAAAACCATTTCTTCTTACAACTTTCATTTTATTTCCACTTTAACCCTAACTTCTTTATATGTCCAATGAGGCCAAACTACAAGATCGCAAATATAAATTAAGTACATCATCTGTTTTTTAATCAGCTGATTTTTACTTTTTTCTGCAGAGGTTGACAGTATCGGATGTTTCGTATGTTTCTCATTCAATGGATCAGATCCATCATGCGAGGACACGTTCAACTCAACGATACTCCACAAAGAACCGAATAGGATTGGTGTGGGCAACTATCATTATCCTTGTTGGGCCCTAAGAAAAAACGCCAGGGCTTATTCCCTGCTGATCACTGCATCAAAGTAAATGGACACCGAAGTATGATACTATCTTTTATTACTGCTAGAGTTAACTTGACGAAATACTTTAAGCTTATTTGAATGGATCGAAAATTTATAAGTTATCCGGTAGAAAAATTGTGCCTTAGCCTTATCAAGTAGTGCATTAATTTCTATATTTACCAATCAATCATTAACAGGTAAGTATAAAAATTTCGTGTCGGACCCGATTTACCGTTGACGTAATTTTCATCCCCATCATCATCCATTTGTATATCACCTATATCACTGTACTTACAGTAGACGATGTGTCACAGACTATGGTGATCCGAACCTGTGCGCTGGATTCTGGTACTTTCACTGCAGATACAGGTACGTCTGCAGTAACAAATTGGTAATTTTGATAAGACATTGGGATGCATGATATGCTTCAATCATTTTTTTCTTTTTCTATGCAGGTCCCAGATAATATTTAAGAGAGACCAAATGAAATGATTTAAAAAATAAAAATAGATTGTATTTCTAAATAGTGCAATTACCATATGGCAGGATCATTATGCTTTATCAAGTAGCGCATTATTTCGTTATTTGGATTACTTAATTGCTCACAGGGAAAATGCAACGATTGTCAATACTACAAGCTATTCTTTATTTATTCATTTCCAGAAATCGTGCGCATCTCGCATTGCGGTCATTTTAAATACAAGGGTCATCAGTATTCTGGATGTGTGCAATCCTGTGATACCGATGGATGCAATGGTGCTTCTGGAATGGGTACCCATTTGTATGTCCCCTATGTGGTGCTAATAATAATCATCGTTTTTGCCGCTCTTCATTATCAAATTTTACCTGATTTTATAGTTATCTCGTTAGAGATTGTTGGTAAGGTACTCATACGTATCCTCATTTGCAATCCTTGTGTTGCATTATTACTAGCTGTACTAAGTTACGTATCTTTATTTGTGATTGATGATGAATTATGGATATCATTTTTTAATAGCTTTCGAGCGTTACTACTACGGTAATACTAGGAAGGATATTATTAAAGATCGATTTATTGATTTCTTTTTTTTCCAAATATCAAGTGTCAATGCATATATATATTACATTTGAAGACATAAAAGATGCGGCATAGTATTTAGGACAGGATAGAAATCATTTCGAATATCCATCGAATTACGATTTACTTTATACAGTTACATCCTTTTTGTGACTTCCTTTGACACTTACACATCATTTTTAATATGACGCATGACGAACAAGACGGTTTTTTGTATCTGAAAAAGCCTAATTTTTCGAATAGATGTCGATGCTATTTTCCAAATGATGTATTGTATAGTAAATCAGGTATTTCAACACCCTTCATTCAGCACATTTCGAAAATACTTTAATGACAGGGTATTTTCATTCATTCGATATTCGCCACTGATGGTTCCTTTTACGAAACTTGTCCTACTACGTTATTTCTAATTTCATTCACCTTCATATTCCTTCCTGCCATCCTGAATGAAATAGATCACTGGAGATGAAACAAGATAAAGTGACGAAACGTTCGCCTTATAGCTTGTTCAAATAGACAATCCTATGGGAATCCATATATCCCGAGATGCCCAATCGAATGTAGATGCCAGGACTCTGAACGGCTAGTTTCTTATTTCAACACCCTTATTACCTTAGATTACTGTTACTTTTGCGACACTAATTTGGATCAAAACCTGCCTTTGTTGTTACGAAACATCAGGAAAACGGTTTCACTCGTACTGAGTATCTCGAACTGCGAGTGCCCGTTTTCACTACGAACCATCCGAAACTTTTTGCATGTCAAACGCAGTGCTGCACACAATTCCCTACAACCTTACAATACCACATACATTTGTTGCTAGCGTAACAAGTTAAAGTCTGTTGAGGACATACCACCCGTCTCTTTCAAATTCGCAAACTCATAGCATCACTGAAGAGAAAAACAGGATCAAGAAATATGCGACACCTTTTTTTCCTGAGTGCCAAAATTCTACGTGACCGCGTACTGTAAAAATGCATAATGAATTTATAACTGTTAGAAAAATTGTCAAGTCTAATTTATAATGCAAAATTTCTCAAAATATTTCATTCGGAGGATATGCTAAAAATATTCCAAAATATTTCATTCGGTATTCGGCATTCGAGTATATTCATATAAGTAGAGCAGAACGTATGCGAATATACTTCACGTAAAACGTTTTTAGAAATACAAACATTATTAAGCAATAAAATATACAGTACGAAGTGGTGTCCAACTATTACAGTGGGAGTGTGCCGAAGTAGGGACATAAAATTAAGCAGTAACAATCGCAAATTATGAACCTGACGTACTAAATCTTCCACCATCGCCTCTAGATATACAATACCTGACAGACAAAAGTAATAATAACTGCAGAAAATCCATTCCTTAAACAGCAACAAGACGACCTGCAACTACAGGTTCGTCTTATGCCCAGCACAAAGCAACATTTTTGTATTATATATTAATGCGATAGTATCATGACATCCCACTGCATCTGATAGGTATACAAGACAAGAACATAACAATCAACATAAATGAAGAAAAAAGATAAACGAGCCAACAAGGAAGCAGAAGCAGTCGGCATAACAGCAAATAAGTGCTGTAGAATCTTCCCGTGATGCAAATGACTGAGAATTTCAACAAATTAACGGCAAGGAAATGTATTATTTGTAGAAAAGAATAAGCTCAAACGTAGCTAACTAGATAGATCTACTAATAATTAGATTCTTCAAGCTTCACTCCGGTAACCGTAAAGTTTACTCATTTCGATTATCTAAACGATGTCACTGTAAAATAGGTCTATATATGGTGTTTTTAGTGATTTTGTGAACTAAAATCTCCAAACACCATGGAAAAAAGATCCTATGTCAGCCAAGAGGATGTGCTACCCGGCAAGAAAAAAATATCAAAAGCAGAAAATGCATACAGTGGTGTTAAACTGAATAGGAAAAAGGTAAAGAAATAAAGGAAGGGAAGGGAAATGATGTGAAATTGAGGAAAATGGATCAGTAATCACATTTTCTGGTGCACTACCCTTTCTTTGTGGTGCATTCCTTCATGCGATAGTTATTTGGACCGTTCATATGCAGTTTAAAGTACTGCATGATTAAGCAGTTTAACACTGTAAATATGAATTTGAAAAACTGTTAATATAGTTACAAAGGGGGCCAGCAAAATGAGCAATATACACAGCAACTTTGCGCATCCCATGAAGGAACTCACATATGATTAATATGATTTTTCATGACTAATTTCACAGGCATTAGTCGTTGATTTCTTCAGAAATGGTACTTTTTCACCAATCCTGGAAATATTTCTTTTTCATAACACCAACCTTTATCACCCATTAAAATTCATCCTAATTTAATTGATTTAACCAGGCAAGTATCTGAGAACTAAGTCTATTTTCAGTGCTGTAATAAAGTCTCAATGATTGTAAATTCTCTCTCTCCAGAGCAAAGCGTAGGTATTTTATAGGGAAATCATACCTATAATAAGATTCCCTTGTCAAAAAGATAAAGATCCTACATTCGAACCCGCAGTGGGAAGTGGAATTATGCAACGTAAACATATTTCCCTTCTCTGTATATTAGCATCTCCCAGGAATACACCGGCAATCAAGTTATACAAAAAAAATAACTAAATTATACTCACATCTTATTTATATCGTCGATACGCTGCTTCGTTTTGAAAACATTGCGATCAATGGGCTCTTGGTAAACCTCATATACTTTCGGGATCGTGAACAAAGCCAATATAGCTGAAAATGATTTTCGCAACATACAAATAAGTGTCATGACTGTGATAACAGTTTAATATTCCATGTTTCTTGCAGAATCATTTCAATAACAGATACAGTTTAACCTTGTTACCTGTAAGAATAGGAGGAGGGAATAAGCGTGACAACATAAGAATAGAGAACGCCACCCATTCAGTACAGTTCTTAGTCTTTTTTTGGAAAATCCTGTGGAACAAATTATCAAAAATAACATTAATTGAAATTCTCTTCTTCTGTAATCGAATTAATGGGAATGAAATAAAAAGTAATAACTCACCAAGAATCAATAGAGAGAGACCAGAGAACCAGCAGCTGACATACGTAAGTGCCCAAAGTAGAAGACCAAACTGAAATTATTATGCCAACGAAGTTTTTGAGCTAAGTGGCCAACTCATTTATCTGTGCCAACTTAGAAGGTAAACAAACCATATTTGAATAACAACTGACGCATAACAGATCAAATGGTAATCAATATCCCAGATCCCAAACCTCCAACATCTGAACAAAAACAAAAACAGAAGGATACAAAAGCTACCTTGACACTGTCCACAATACTTTCTACCAAAAATAACCGCCTTAGCTTGTTACTGATAAACTGCACATGCTCAATAAGTGCATCCACTTGCTGATGCACTTTTTCTTTAGGCAAATGAAATTCTCGGTTCTCCAAATACGCCCTGAATGAAACCATTTCCAAGACTTGATATATACTAAGACGCATTCAGGTAATACATCCGATAACTCCTTTTGATGTTGACGCCGATACAACGATTCGACATCACTCTTTTTATCTATTCTTTTGTTAAACACCATTTATGCACATTTAACCCTTGGTTTTTTTTTTTTTTAAACATACCAGGTTGGAAGTTCAAAAGTGTTAAAGCAGAAATGACCTGTCCCACTTACCGATATGGATTGGCGCCATCCGTTTTCTTAATCTGTGCTTCAATCAACTTGTAAATACGAAAACCGAGTGTACCACCAAGGACGGATAGTCCAACGTAACTAAGGACTGCGATCAAAGGAAAATTCGCGAACACGAGTAGCGTAAGGAGAGTAATACCAAGTACTGCACCAGATTTCTTTGGATCACGCCAATAAACTATATCCAGAACTGAAATGAGGATTGTGCATCTTATGATCAAAAATCAGAGTGGGTGGCCACCTCCCATCCATCCTAGATATTAATTACAGATAAGAATTGCTGTGTAATTTTATTAGCAGAACATGAACTTTGCATCCCATGATAATGTTTCATTGGTTACTTGCTATATCACAAACGAAGGCTAAATGAGATATTGTTAGGGAAAACAAATGTTATGATTTTAAGCATGAAACAAGCTGATGAGCAAAAGGTTTCTTCTATGTCCCATAGGAGTCAATATTACGCCTACACACCACATTCCACTACTCATAATATTTACATGCTGTCAGGCATATTCAGGGATAAAACTGAAATATGTGAGCCTTCCTTACTCCGATTTTTTAAAATTCTCTTTCCATGTTGTAGTAACTTTGAAGCTTATTAAAAAAGGAAACGATTAAAAACCGGTCCCAAAGAGTGGACATGGCGAAGAAACACGAAATTTGATACTCCAGACCAAAATCACTTAAGATTGAGAGTGAAAATCACTTAAGTAGATTGAAGTGAGATTGAGACTAATAGCAGGGAACTGCTACCTTTATATCATAAATGTTATCTCTTGATTAGTATGATAAGTTCCTCTAAGTGCTTTTATTCGATAGTAGGGTAAACCTAGTGATATTCAGATCAAATTAGAACAGTACCTCCAAAAAGTACCACAAGCATTATCCTCCTTTAAACCGTCTTTAAATTCTAGTTAAATAATTACCGTCTTGCCTTTGCGATAAAGTTCGTTTGCTAAATTGGCCTGCAGCATGTAGGGTGATTACAACGGATGCAATCAAAGCCGTCGTGAGGCCGAAGCGAAGAATGGCACGAGTTGTTAATGAGATCAGGGCGTATGCTGCACTGAACAGGATATCAAAAATACCTGAACTACCAGCTCTTGAATCTGCCATTATCACGCACGAGTACTATCAACCTGGCAAATTGCACTTAATTCCAACAACATTAGATCTTCACTACTGCAACGATCTTGAATTCATATACACGCAAGAAAAAGGTGATTGAGATCACATTGTTCGGCAGATAATTTAACAGTACTCGTGGAAGCAGGAAAAAACTAATACACTAATATTGTGAGCGATGAATTACAAGATTGAAATTGTTCTGAATGATTTTGAGAAGAAAAATAAGGTATGTCTTTCGACTGGTATGATTCAGAAATAAAGAGTTTGCATGCCTTAAAAAAGGAAACAAATATGACAAAATTGATTCTTTGATCAAGCAAACCTATCGAAATGATTTATACGAATGCATCATGTTGTGTAAAAAAGTTTATTGGCTTATAATAAGGAGCGAAACAACCCCCCTTCTCCAGAATAAACTAGGATGATCCTGCACATAAATACTGTCATATCCTATATATATGTATATATATATATATATATATATATATATATATATATATATATATATATATATAATATATAT
>NW_018108183.1:493440-503621 GCF_000183805.2 Loa loa | reverse complement strand
TATATATATATATATATATATATATATATATATATATATATATATATATATAGTCATGAATATAAACATGGACGTACACATAGCTATGAAACCAGTCACAGTTAAGATTAAAGCATGGATTTTGACTTCAGTTTTGATTCAGAATACTTGATGGTCGTCGCTTTCTCCTTAAATGCTGTCCAAGTATAACTCAGTAGATGATCTCTGGAAGAACTAACTTCTAGAAATATTGGTAAGAATTCAATATACTCATTAAATCACTAAAGACATGGCAGAGAAATAAAAATTCCAATTCAGTGCACTATATGGGACAAAGTGAATGAGGGGTGGACAAGACAGGTTGGGGCAGTTGCTGCTGTTGCTGCTGCTACATGAGTGTGTTGATGTAATGCTCAAACTGGAAAACCGCGGGACAACCCAATTTTATCGATCTTTCTCTTTTTCTCCTCGAGGTGCCGCAGCACATCACCCAGCAGTAGCATCAACAGCATCAACACTACGTGCACATACACCCTTATTCCTTTCCTCCCTCCTCCAGATATACAAGCATACTCTTCATGAGTCACCATCCTTCTCTTAGGTGACAGAAATAGTAAACAGAGTGATGCAATACTCATCCAGAGAAAGGAGAGAGAGCTTGCCAATGAGAGAAGTTGCGGAGTAACACAGATCGGCCTACGAAGAGAGGGAGATAACTATTAAGCTGAGATGTCTGCAAAAGAAGTGAGAAAGGATACATGTAAATCTGTAATTAGGTTGACATAATGTGTCAAGTTATGGATAGTGAAGTAGAACAGTTCGAAAGAACTAGTAAAAACACCGCTTCTTAAATTGTTTGTTCCAATCGTGAAGTCGGAGTCTGAATCCTATCTTGCTGTCTTGATTGCTGGAAGATGAGAATAATCAGTGGGAAGTTTGAGTATCAGGTCTATATGAACTCACTTTCTATGAAACTATCGTGATGCTAGTCTTTAACAAAGTGGAAAACATGCATAGTTCCTTCTCGATCTCCGACCATAAACTTTTTCCCCCACTCTTTTATCCTTTGTGTCGAATTGAAAAAGACTATTACAAGCTAAAAATAACAATATTGATGACTACATCACCTGCTAATTTACACTATTCGAGAAATGACTTGACGTAATTTGGACCAAACGCTGTCAAAACTACAGCTGTTGCGGTTTTTTCTTTCGAGTCATAAGGTTAAGTTTTTTGAACTGTTCTGAATAATTCAAAGCGCTAAGGCACTGTGCATAAAATAAAGCAATACTGATTGCTTTATTTTATGGATTATGCCTTAACGTTTGAATAATCCAGAACAGACTAAAAAAAAGTTTTTTTCAGGAATGTTGCTGCACTTCCAGAAAATGCGCTAAATTCAAAAAAGCACTGAATGGAAAAGTGGTGAATCAAGCGTTCCATTTTTTAAAACGATAAACAATCGATCGAATGCTTTTTTGCTATACTGAAACATTTTTTATAGGGGCAGCGCAACACAATTACTCGAGCTCTTCCGTTTACCAGTTATCAAACCTCAATTAATTATAGACTATTATTTAGAGATTTGAAAGGACATAGGGCCTTCGAGTTACCAACCTTCAGCTTTGTTTAATTTATTACTGCAAAGTTTTGAGAACATCTTTTCTGATCTTTTCAAGATCAGTATCTAATGACGTGTTTATTACTTTTATACGGGTAGAAGTAGCAGTATCGAAGATACACTAGCAAAAAGATCGATTCCATTCTCCATCATTCTTCCTGGATACCCTAGCTTTAGTGGCATTTCAATAAATAGCACTGACTTCAAAAACATCATATAGAATATAACATGCAGCGAATCCAAGATCGGTATCAACATCATTCAGTGGTATGCCAGACGCAATAGACTACTATATCATCACATCCCCATTCACTCAACCCTTTTATACTAATGAGACCAAGTACAATGCCCCATGTAGATGGCCTTGGCAGTAACCTCAGTTCTATGTAACGTGAATGGTGATGAAAGCTTTGGATAATGTTGAATCTCAAACTGTTAATGAATACTGAACATAATAAGAAATGACGAAAGGGTGACTAATGAATGTTATCAAACAGCACCACGTTTGTTATTGATTAACGTAGGTTCTGAGAATTGTAAGCCTTGTTTTACTCAAATATAATGTGGTACTTTAAGTAACGTTCACAACCTATTTCCCATCTTTTATGTCCAATATAATAAAGTTTCGAAGATGACATTAACGACAACTTACATCTCGCATCCAAATCCTTGAAATCAAATCGGACACCTTGTGCACTGTTTTTCAGTATAGAACTTAGATGTTCACCACTGGCCACTGGAAAATTCGTCCATATTATTCCTGTTCAACGAAAGGCTCAAAAATGTTTACACTTTTTAATAGTAAGTTACGTGAATTTAAGTTACAAGTTCTTAGAAAAGAAACACTAGGGAAAAGAAACTCTTCCTCAGCGTTTTTGGGAAAGATTTGCGTTGACAGTCGTAATATTCTCTCATCTAATCTGTTCGACCTAGCACTTTTTAATATATCATTTCGAAATAACTATTGCTAATCATAATCCGTCAGACACTAAAAATCAAACTTTTCCATAAGTCTGTTAACCATGTTAGATCTCGCTCACACTCTTTAATCATAACATACCTCACCTAGCAATCGTTGCTCTGCAAAATGCTGTATTCATCAGAGTAAATATGGAATAATCGTAGTCAGAAAAATTCCTAATATCTAGCTAGAAAAATTTTCAGTATCTTATTGGGACGGGAAATAGGACATTTTACATCAAAGACATTTTACACATAAGGCATTTCACATTTTATATATAGGCAATAGGGAATTTTACATTAAAGCCATTTTACACGTAATTAAAGTGTTAAATGAAGCCTCTTTCATTTATCAGATCGTAATGAAACCGCTGATGGATCAGTTAGGTGCACCTGAACCTATTCTCTGTCCATTAATTTGAGTTCATGTTAAGAATAATTGGAAATTATTCAATTCCTCATCAGTGATGAAATAAAATACAGCTAAAGTCAGTAAATTACGATGAGACTCCATCCTTTTTCCTCTTTTGCATCATCGTTCTCATCAATATTTGTAAAAATTTGGTCAAAGTGGATATCGATGGTATGAACAAAGCCGAAAAAAATACATGAAGGTGGAAATTTTAGAAATAGAAAAGTATTGCAGAGTGATCTTCAACCACACAAGTTGTGCGCCTATAAGGTTATCATATAGGATGGATGAGAATAAGCCTAAAAAAATAAAAATAAATAGAAAGGTGGGGAAACTTACATGATCTACCTGTTGTTTGTCCCAGATCGATCGTTGTCGGTTTCACGTCCTCATCATCGAGCTCTTTTGGTGGTGTCGGTGGGCGGGGAGACACTTCGAAACCGCTATAAGTGAATGGTCATGTGAAGATATCGCAGAAGTTACTTTTTTGCCTTCTATTACCACGATTACTTCTCTTATCCTCTTCAGCAAATCTCACCCGGTTATCCATGTTTGGTCAAACCAACTACAGTGGAGCTACTTACCTTTGTTTTGGCGAGTCAAAGCCACGGTCGAGCTGTATTATATCTTCGGAGGCCTGCAATCAATATTTACATGATATGTTTAAACAGACATGAAGAATATGTAGTAGAATTCAATAGTTTGAAAAGTTGAGAATTCAAAAATGAAATGCTCAATTTACAGCGGAACATATTTGGCAATGGAAGAATGATGTGAAATGGAATATACTTGGACAATAATCTTAATATCACATCTACTAAGAGTTTTTATCAGTCGGCTCCTTTGCTTTACTACTTATGCCAATATCATTTGTTTTTTGAGATCGCCTGAAGTCAAGCAGTTGTTGAATCCAAAAAAGAAAGCCAACCTGGTGTGGTATAGTCAACGGTCCTTTTCTGTCAAACATACTTTCTTCTGCACTGCTATCATCTAAAATATGAAAAACATCAGTAGTAGAGCATTTAGATTACCCAAAGCCCTAAAAATGATAAGAAAAACAAATGATTATTCTATCATGAGATGCAAAAATGTAGGAATTGGATTGTACGCATGACTAAGACATACCATGTTGTGGAGCACTTGCAGTGAACATTTTCGTAATCATGTCTACATGGTCATGTACATCAGCAATTTCATCATTTATTGCATTCCCTATATAAATTTAACTACTGTTGAAGCAAGTAGCTGTAAAATATGCTATGTTAAAATATATCTGAAAATATTCTGTAGCAGTCATACAACGCAAACAATTGATTACCTACTCGCCGTTAATTAAAATAATAGATAACACGCAAACTTGGGCCAATATAATGATTTTTAACTTTGAAATGAGTACAAAGAAATTAAAATGAGGTTAATTCAAAAACTTCTCAGCATAAAGAAAAATGAAATGAGAATGGCTCATCCACTGATGTTCTAATCGCATAGTAGCCGTTCATTTAAATCAAACAAAAGACTGGAGAACGATAGGAAACATTAGACAAATATCGTTTCGTGACTGCTCTTTCAGAAATTCTAACGTTTATCCAATATTCATTGCATTCATGAGATGGTCGGGTGATACTGGGACAAGATTTGAGTAGCTGGCGTACATGACAAAATGGAAAAGAGCTACTTGTATAGGTGTAGAGTGGAACAGCGATAACATAAATGACGGGAAGTAAAATACTGACTCATTCATTTTGCTTTAAAGATCAATCATTGTACAGTACAATACACATGCGAAGAAACATGCAAATACAGTGTAATCTTTTTTAGTTTCCTATTGTAATTCATCTTTCCTTTTTAAGTTCCATTCCGTTCCTTTAAATATCCGCTTAAGTTCTATATCTCTCTGAGTTCTATATCTTGAATTCTATCTCTGTGCGGTTCATTGTTTACATAATCCAATGAACTTTTCTTTGTAAAAACGCTATATGAGAATAATAAACTTGAAACGAGATGCAAAAGGATGCTTATGAAAATGAAGTGTTCAGCAAGAAAAATAAAAAACCCAAATTTGAGCATTACTCACCCGCAGACTGAACAGCTTTCACACTAGCTTCAACTTCAAGATCGGGATGACTTGCATTGATGTCTGCCGCCTCGCTAGCATACTGTCTCCAATCCAAGCCCCATTGCTCTGATGGATAACCACCCTGATAGGCACCATGTGCCGGTTCGTGGAGCATTGTATGACGCCCTGCATCATGCTCTGAAGCATTATTAATCTCATCGTCAACTGAATCAAATCATGTCTGGGCTTTATTGCCCAATTGATTCGGTCCTATGTAAGTCACCGTATATGTCACAATGCTCCTGATTTTGTGATTCAGATCTGTCAAAACATCAGCAGAATTTTCAGTTGTTGCATCTGGAACAGGTAACTTGATACTAGAGAGAAAGAGAATTTGCCATCGATGTTTCTGTCTGAAACTCTTGATGCCCATCAAGATTTGAGAAAATAAGCTGACTGGTGTATGATGACAGAAACCTCAAATTTCCACCGTTACTATCCAGTATGAAAAGCATGTCTAACTCAAAATGATTATACCTTAAAATAATTCATAATCGCTTACCTTTAAGCGGGTCACCAGCTATCTCCGCTTTCTGTAATGTGTTTGTTAAAATATCCGCAGCATGATGAGTGGTATCCGAAATCTCACGGGTGAGATCATCAAATTCCCCCTCGAAAGTATGCATTGCTTTCGCGCCTTCATCCACCAAATGTGCCACATCTGCACCCACATTGCCAGCTTTCTGTGCTGTACTCGACAGCATTTTTGATGCAGTATCATTGGCAGTCTCCAGCGTTTGATGTCCCATATCTTTTGACTGTCCTGCCATTTCTTTCAGTTTGTCACCAAAGAGATGTACCGTATCATCAAGAGCTTCCCCCACTACCTTGGCATCACTCACAGCTTTATTTGACGCATCCACTACTTTCCCCACACCTATAATAGTCTAAAATGAAAAAAAAAAAAAATCCACCGTATTGTCCCTCTTTTAGTTGTGCTAATTGAAAATGAATAAAAAGGAAATCTGAAATTTTATTACGAATAGCTGCAGTGACTAATTCCACTCTTTAGCAACAAATAAAGATATAAAGCAAAATAAAAGATATATGATGCTCGTTTATCCTGGAATAAGTCTTCCAGCAGCTGCTCTGCAAACGGAGAACTCCACAAATTCCTTATATCCAAATATCCACAACTATTTATGGGCAAGATTCTCAGGAGAATGGCTACACCCTTAGAATTCAATATCAAGCAAATACTTTCAAAAGGAAGCCCTCGATAAAGTTCGTAGTACTCTTTTCGTTACTTCATTTAGGTGAAGGAAGAAAATTAGCTGACTCAACTCGAGTAGGCACTGTGAACGAAACATAAAAACTTAAATCAAGATCGATATTCGAAATAATAACAGTGACAGTCCGTGATGAGTCAATTTACTTTTTCCCTCTGTCAAACCTTGATCTTTGATACATCCTGCATAAATATACCTGATTTCGCATATTCTTAAAACATTTGATTTGAAACAACCATTTTTCCTATTTTTTATCTTCATAGTAATTTATTTACTTATTGTGCAGCAATTTATGATGCAATAGTAAAACATAAAAATAAATGAAATAAAAAAATTTATGCGTCTGTTTTTATTCCACAGTGCACTCTACAGAAGTCTCAACAGTAATGACATTTATGCAAAGCTCTGGAATCACTCATTCGATGCGAAGAGGAAAGTTTTTATTTGCACTATGCACTTACCAAGTGCTGGGACAATTTTGCAACTCTAATCGTACGAGGAAAAATCCCATGAAACGAGCAACGGATGCAAATTTTGCAGAAACACACTCACCTGTTTTTGCTATATCGCTCATTTTTTCAACCACACTTTCTGCAAATTCTTCAGTTCTAGGCAAAATCCCGCTGTATGGCTCCTCTGATTCAAATCCGTGATCCATTAGGTTTTCCTTAAATAGCATTATTAGCCACTTGGAAAGACAGAATAAGACCTCACACGCAAATGTATATCAATTCGAAAATTAAATTTGATAAATTTCAATCTACAAACCGAAGCATGACACACATAATTTGCAATCATAGGTTACTATGAAACAGTCTTAGTAATCTTGGTCCAAAAGTAATAACAACGTAGAAGATATCCTTTGTTTGCCTCAGCTTTGGTATTTGCTGTTCTTCTTGATAGACTATCACTTAAATAATTCGTTAGACCATCAGTTCAAATCAAACTTGGGTTAGCGGCACCCCTTGGTTGAACGTGTAAAAACCTTCCAAAATACGAAATATCCAAAACTTGACTGACTAACTGCTTGTGCATATAACCAGCATTGACAAGCTGACAAAAAATACTGCGCATGTTGCGCACAATCAATGACTAGCAGCTTATGCTTTCAGTCCCTGCTTCCGTTCTCCTTCACAAAAAATGCCAATCAAGTTGTCATATGAAGTGCACAACAGGATACACAAGAACAATATCAATAACACATCTAAGGACATCACCTGGATAACATATACATGCATAGAATAGAATGAGAAATGATAAAACGACAATTACATGTGGGAAGGACCGGAAAGAGAATACTGATGAAAGGAAATGCACAATGAGTCAGTCATTAAAGAATCTAGAAAAAGGAATAGCTAGAGAGAGCGCTGTCAACTTGTCACAATCGATACACAATATATACCAATGATCTCCCCGTAGTATCATCATATTAGGTAATACAACCAAGAAATAATTTTGCCAGAAACTATTTGTTGAGAAGAGGAATAAGTGAAATGACGAGATAAGGACGAAGAGGAAATACGTAGGTAATTCTAGGAACATAAGATGGACTGGTTTCTACCAGCAGAAAAAGCTCGTCATCATTCGCCTATAATTTCTTCTCTATACTTCCCATTCCACCCTAACAAACACCAATATATATGCTCGGCAAAGCACTGTGTGGGAGGATTATAGAGAAAGAGCTGCATGAGGGATGCTCTCAGCCACTCCGCTCCCATAACTTTATTACTTCAGGAAAACAAAGTGCATAAGAGTTTGCAGGCTCCTCCATTGTTGCATTAAAGGGTGAATTTTTCCATCAATATCAGTAACGAGACAATACATCGCATAAAGATACCTTCCAACTAACTATAATTTGCTTAGTGAAATAAAAGGTAAAAAGCAAGGCTGGAAGACTTATTTTTGACTTCTAAGAAACCTAAAGGATATCGATAAATTTACAAACTCCCGAAGATTTGGGAAGAAATGGGTAAGAAACTCGACATTATGAGGCAATTCAGCATCTTAAGGATTTAGAGACTTAAATCCTACGTTAATATGTAAGACAACGTAAACAATCTAACACGTTGTCCATAAGTTCTGAAGGGACCTGAATCATTTAGAATTTTGGAATATACCAACTATGCAATTTAAATCCAAAAATGTTGTATCAATTAAAGGGGTATTGAGTATGAATGTGACCGTAAAATTTACAGATTAAGAATGATAGCAAAAAAATGCTGAATCTAAAGGTGTGAGAGCATCCAGATACCACCATCTGACATTTTTGAAGATCTCTAAATACTTTTCTTAATTTCTGATAAATGCCAAAACAAGAAATGTAGAAAGTTAAGAAGAAACATAATATCGGAGGCCTCCATCGTTTTCTATTAGTAGTCAACACATATTCATAGAAATGGTACAGGAATGGGAGGAAATCAAACAGCCAATTCGGTAGGTGGATAGGATGAAGCACAAAATGGACGCCCTACAAAGAATAAACTAGTGTAATCCTTTTATTCACTAAAGAACAAATAAAAATACGACTGCCAGTTTACTAATCTCGAGCATTCACGATAGCACCAAACCATACACTTCAAATACGTTATTCGTCAACAAATAACCTTCTTGAATAGCAGACATTCTGTTATAAATCCAAACTGATGTATAATTATTTAACATTAGAAGATCAGCTTTTTTTCTCCTTATGATGCTCTGTCTGTCCTCATAGGATCGGATATGACGTGCAGATATCGCTATCGGAAAGCAGAATGCTCAAAACAATCGTTAATGTATTCAAATTTTCACTTCTACTTCCTTTAACGAAGAGTAAAACCCGAAAAGGACTTAAAAGTTTGACAAAGAGAAGAAAGTAAACTGAAAAAACTAGAATTCAAAATAACCATTACGCTGCAGATGCTAAAAGAGTGAAGAAGTTATTTCATTTCAAGAAGTTCATAGATGTAAGCAATAACTGACAACTCACAACAGGATATCTTCGATCTCTTGTCTTCTTTTCATCAGCGCCAACATTATGCATTTGTAACATTCTGAATGACAACGTGTCACCAACTAATCCAATACTAAAAGATGCAAACTTGACAAAAATAATGATAGGCACTAAAAATATATAAAATAAACAATTAATATCTCTGCAATAATTTCTGTTAAAGAAGGCTGAAATTCTACAAGGAACCAGCGATATCTGTAAAAAAGAAAAGAAAATAGGAAAAAAGAAAGATCACTGAGTTGGTTTCCGATACGAAAATTTGCATTAATGGATGAGATAGTCCGAGAGAATACGTCTCGGATAATTGTGACTGGTGTAGATCATATCTCAGAAACATGAGAGTAATAAAAAACTGTAACAGATATTGCTGACTCATTATTTACTTATCTCCAGTGCTAAAACGTGTGGAATCCTAAATCCTGTCCCATTTTTATTCTTAATATTTTAAAATTGATTGTATCGTTCATCCTTATTTAAATACCATCAAACATAACACGTACTAATATTCTTTGCAAAATGAAGGAAAATCAAAAACAATCATTGCAGAAACAAACCAGAAAGCCTTTTTTTATGGCTTTTAATATACTGTTAACCTTCAAACTACCAGTTATTATATTTTCCTTGCTTTTACTCCCAATCTGCTAACTGCATAGCTAAAAATGATTACCTCTGCTGCACATCGCTGTGTTCTACCTTCACGAATTCACTGCTTCCGTCAGAGGAGCCTGAAGGACTAGCAATTACGTCATACGTGTCTTCACCGCCAACTGTTTGTGTTGTCAGTTGTTTGGCTGTAATGAGTACCGCCGATTCAGCTGGTAGGCCACTGACAACAGGTTCGAAACCCCAACTCCATTTCCTATAACGTTTTCAGT
>NW_018108183.1:486697-493063 GCF_000183805.2 Loa loa | reverse complement strand
ATATTCTTTGCAAAATGAAGGAAAATCAAAAACAATCATTGCAGAAACAAACCAGAAAGCCTTTTTTTATGGCTTTTAATATACTGTTAACCTTCAAACTACCAGTTATTATATTTTCCTTGCTTTTACTCCCAATCTGCTAACTGCATAGCTAAAAATGATTACCTCTGCTGCACATCGCTGTGTTCTACCTTCACGAATTCACTGCTTCCGTCAGAGGAGCCTGAAGGACTAGCAATTACGTCATACGTGTCTTCACCGCCAACTGTTTGTGTTGTCAGTTGTTTGGCTGTAATGAGTACCGCCGATTCAGCTGGTAGGCCACTGACAACAGGTTCGAAACCCAACTCCATTTCCTATAACGTTTTCAGTGTAAATATTAGAAGGACGAAAATTCGTCTTCCATCCCACCTCTTCAGTTACCTATTTTGAAAAAATAACGAAACCACTTCGCTCAGAATAGCTATCTACTACCTTTCTACTTATTCAGAAGGCTTTCATTATCATTCTTTTCTTCTTTTTTTTTTTGTTATTCGTAACAACAACTGCTGTCAGAGAAAGAATGGCAAAGTTTAATTAATGTTTTGCCTCAACGACAAAAGGTAATGCACTGTGACATAATACGTCAACATCCTGGAAAGCTTCAGCTCACCTATCTTTTCGATACCACCACCATGATCATTTTTTAAAGAAGTACAGTTCCCATGCACCGATTACAAAAAGATAGTGAGGCCTATCTTTTTGTATACAGGCCTATCTTTTTGTATTTCGTTTACAGATCTTTACAGCAGCCATTTTCTTTCTTTTACCCAGTAGCACTTTTGTCTTATCTAGCATTTATCGTGAACCGATACAAGAAAATTTGAAAAGAATGGAAATTAGCTCCTACTTTCATAGGAGATGTCGATGCTGTGGACGACTCCGGATGAAACTTCGAATTAGGATCCATTCGAAAGGATCACGTTTGCACGTTTTAAACTGAAGATTTGTTAGCTTGCTCGTTATTCAATAATCCCTGAAATAAATGAAGATTTCCGAATTTTTGGCAATTTTGTCAACTTTCCGATGTGCGAACTTTACTTTGCTCAACGTCAAGAGATAGAAGGATTGATCCGAAATTTAACAAATTTCACAAGTAAATATGTTGCCAACAACTTTATACAGTAAAATTTAAAATGCCGAGATTAATTTACAGACGTTCCCTTCGTGTGTTATTTCTCTAACTTTAATACATTTACTTATTGCACGTAAAAATCGTCGACTACAGACAGCGCGTGAATGCGTAATCGAACGCTGAGTGTTTTTCCCGGGTCTTATTTGATGTCGAACTGAACCAATGCAATGGATAATGGAAGTTAATTGCAATCATGCTTGCTCCACACTTACACGCACGTTCAACTCGTTCACGCACGTAAGCGAACTACATGTAGGCAGTAAAGGTTGAAATCTCGCGAATAAAAGTTAGATATTTGCTACTTTCCCAACATCAATTACCTCTTGCTTCCTCTCCTTCACTATTTCGGACAATTTCTCCCGTCTTCCACTCCTCCTACTCTATAATGCTCTTTACTATCCATACTCAATACTCAAAAAAGGCTGTGGTACTCGATCTGAAATAGTTCTAATCATGTAATATCATTCTAAAGTGTGCTCATCAAACATAACATTGTTATCATTAGCATCGAGTCCACACTCTCATTTCATCACTTCATTACATTAATTAGCCAATGTTAGGCTTCCTTTAAACATTCATCTTATTGATACATTCTTCTCAGATTGTATCTACCGAACGATCTCTTCTTGTCTCTCGCTCATTTTCCCTGTGATATACAGGGAAACAGGAACTGTTGAATTTATTAGAAATAAGAAGGATGATTAATGCTGTATTGAATCCTCCATTCCTTCATTCCTTCATCCTCTCATCCCCTTATTTCTCCACTCCTTCATTCTTTCACTTCTTTCGTTTCTTCATTCCTTCTGCCATTATTCCTTTTCAATTGTTGAATGTATGCGGTAACTATGGAAGATAATTAAATAATAAATAGTTTCATAAAAGTGAAAAAATAACAGCAATGAATGATGTAAGGGAGGGAAATTTCCAGCTTTCTCATCAAAAATAACTCTTCCAGTCAGTGTATCCTATTTATTGTAAAGCAAATTGTCCAGTCTTTCCTCTTCGCGCAATTGTCCTCATTACAAGAGGACCACATCTTGTGGTGTATATTTCCTGTTATATTCTGTCAATTGTATTCGTCTCATAATTTTGTATCTATAAAAAGTGTATGCTGCCAACTTACTGTAGATTCATCCTAATTAGCATTCTCATCAGATATGTTTCCAGTGAGTCGATTTTACCATATTTGATGTTTTCTAATTATCAAATTTATCGTGTTGATCTGATTTTATGTTTGAAAAAAGCGATAAAAATCTGTCGGACAACAAAAGATATTTAATTAATTAAGTACCCTCATCATTTAAAACAGTGTGGTAAAGTGATTGAATTCCATTGGTCAACCTTTTAAAAGCCGGAGCCAGCCTTGACTCATTAAACCTTTGGCTTATTAAGCCTGTTAATTTAAACATTGACGTATGGTTGTACCTGCATGACAAAATTTAGTTCATTTTTTTATGAGCTTGTCTTATGAGCTTGTCCTACCATGTATGTTACGTTTAATAATACTTATTTCCAGGTGCTCAGGTTATTGTAGAACCACAGTTCAGTCCTCTAACACCATATCAAAGTGCGGATTCATTACCACCACCGGTTTATGGCCTCCTGGAAGAAAGATCCGATATTGATGCAACGTTGATAACTCCTAAATTAGTTGACAATTTGAGAAATCATTATGGTAGTAAACAGAAGAAAAATGGCGAGATTTTAAGGTCACCTTCCAAAAAATGGTTACCAACCGCATCATCAAAAAATGCGCAATTGAAAAACTGGAAAGTACCGCCTGGTGCTAAGCTTATCGGTTACAATGTTCAAATGATAGCAGGTTATATACCAACAACGTACCTTAACAACAGTCGTCATAAGACTGGTAAAGGAAGATTGGAATCACAAGATTCTGAAACATCTCTGGTTACCTATTCGGAATATGTTCCGGGTTATAGTATGAATACGATTAAAAATTACGAAGTTAATCAAAAGAGTGATAAACTGAATACAGTGACTGCTCGAGCGGATTCGCTGGAGAATGATACTGATGATGAGCTGTTGAATGATGAATCAATCGTACACACAAATTTTAATTTCGGGAAGAGCAGGTTTCTCGGAAAGCGGGAAAAATCCACTACCATTGATGCTACTAGTAGTACCGTTGGAATGGTCGACCTCGGTGATTTCCTGTGGCCGGTAATTGAAGCAGAACCGGAAGCTGAGAAACAGGACGAAGAAAGCATCTTTGCAAGTAAAGTGGATCGCAATACCACAGAAAGCAATAAAGGACTTAGTTTTATCGGTCCTATCGAACGTAATCTTTCAGTCTCGCAAAAAAACACTAGCATCAGAACAACAGTAAAACCTTATTCCCGAGATACAAGAGGTAGATTGGAAGATAATCCGGTTGCGGTATTCCAGTCAGTCGTAGCGACCAGTAGTGCAGAAAGCACAGCATCAGTATATGATGAGAATCTAGAAAAACTTCAGTTTATGATTCCACAAAAAGCAAACTCATCGATGAAAAACAGATACATTGACGAAGTGCTGGAAAATTTGACCTCGAACTCAGAACAGCCTCAGTTGCGAGGTGGCGCAGGAAAAGCGGGACAAGAGTTTCCTCTTTTTCAGCAATTCTCCCCGGCAAAATTGCAAATGAATTATACTGACGGGCAAGCTACACTGATTACTAAAGAACCATCAGAAATGACAGCCTCCAGAAGATCATTACCAGTTATAACACCAAAAACCACTATTAATATTGCATTAATTCAACAAAAAAATATCGATAAGAATGGACCAACGGTTGAAACCATCATCCGAATTACGGAACCCAGCAATGAATGTGAACGAGAATCGATGGATATCAAGAGACTATCCGAGGTTCACGTTATTAGTGCCGGAAGTGCACAGAATTCAACGTCAAATCCTGTTGCTATGCCACAGTCGACGACAATGAAGATTGACATTTCTGAGTTTGATGACGAAGACTATGATAAAGCAGAGCAAAATAGGGATGGTAATAGTTTTCCGAAGCTCGAAAATCCGGAGTTTTCGGAAATAGAACCCATTAATGAGCAAAGACGTGAGATGAACGAGAAGCTGGATCCTGGGCAAGATTCTGGAGATGTAAATGGTAATGATGAACATGAGGAGTCGTTACAAGGTGCAGAATTCCGTGAAAGCAATGGGGATGACGGTGATGGACGATGGCTACAAGGAAAGCCAGTTGAAATGAAGAATAGTAGTGAAGGTATTAGTAGCAGAAATAAGGAAAACTTCAAAGATGATTATGATGATCAGGATGATGGTGACGACGATGATAATCATGATGATGATGTTCGTGATGATGATGATGATAATCCGGAAATGATTAAGGAGAATGACGACGAAGTGTTACGGTTACAGGAGAACAGCGAAGAAAAACAAGGGAGAATTGATGCATCCATCTTTGTTCCGGGACAAATCCCGACTTTCGAGGAATGGTTATCCAGCTTGCCGATTCAGCCTGCTTTTCCGTTCGGTTCCAAGAGCGGTATGTGGAATCAGTCACCAGCTGACCCTAATCACCAGTCTTTTTTCAGACCATTTAGAAGAGGAAGTAAAAATGAAGAAAATAGGCAGGAAGGACAACGTCTTGCTGCAGATTCCAAGAAAAAACAACGAGCTGGATTGTATAATTACGATCATCCTGAGGATAAGGACAAAGTTCAATTCCAAGAGCAGCGATTCATATTACCAAAAAACGTACCATATAAATAGATTGCTATAATGGAGGACTTAATTTAAAATTTGCTTGTAGAACATTCAAGTAAAGAATACTTTATTTTAAATTGCATAAACTTTGAGGACAATCAATTTAATGCTGTTGTACATTAATTCCAATTTACAAATCAAACGAAGATAAAGTTTCTTCAAATTTTATGCATTTTTTGAAATCTACTATTCCTATTTATTTATTCATAAATAGTTAAACTAATATCTTACTATTGTCGAATATTTGTGATTGAACATGAAACATTTTAAGAAATTTTCTGCTATTAGTAAACCACAGCAGTTTAAACTGTCACCAACGTTGGAAGTGATTGAAATATATGACGAAGAGAATGAGTGTCCGAACATGTATCATTTGACTTGTAAGAAGAAAAATAATCGATGCAAGAAAAATGACAAATTTTCAAGCATTTAAAAATCATTTCGAAAATCATTTTAATTCTAATTCCAAATTATTATGGAAGAAAGGATTGATATGAATTTCAGTTAAAGAGCAAAAATAGGACAACAAAACCTGATCCACATTTCTTTCATCTTCTTTTTCCTCGCCAATGAATGATGTGATGTATTGGATGAAGTAGAATAATTTTCCCTCTATTTTGCCTCAAATACCCTTTCGAATTTCAATTTATCCCTTTCTAAGTTTGATGTCGCTCTTAACGTCAACTATACCAGCAATTTTCAAATATGAAATTCATAGTTGCCATGCAACAGGTGCGAAAAGATTTTGAGATCATGGGGAGTAACATCAAAATATTTCCATCCTTACTACAATTTTCAGTGAATTTTATGCTACGAAAAAAATGAAATAAATTGACGGAAATAGGAAACATTAGTTGACATTTATTTACATACACATTGCTATAAACGGAAGAAATAATATGAAGGTGACGGTGATTGTGACATCAAACGGAACGTGAAGTTTTGTGGTACCGCCATTACAAAGATATCCGTTGCAAGCATACAAAATGCCTTCTGCATGCTCTACTTTGGTATCCATCAACTGAATCTGAAAATAGTGTCCCAAATCTTTAACCATTATAATCATTTGGCAGTGGTATTTCAACAGTGAAAAAGAATTGAACTATCAACATTTTGCGCTTGCACCATGATTTACAAACAGTTTGAGAAATCAATCTCTCACTTAATACAGAAATGAAATGTTGTAACAATTTAAAACATTTTTTCCAGGAGGCAAGTTCGATAAAAATCTAAATAAGATAACTGAAAGAGCAGATGTTTTAGGTAACCCGAAACTGAAACTGAAACTCTCATAACCCGAAAATGAAACACTGAACTGAAATCAACGTTGATGTTTTAGGTGACCCATCGACTTCTATCTCAGTTAGTTTACCAACGAACAAACTTTGCGCTCTTATTTTTTCTACCTTTCTTATGATTGGGTATTTTTCGATTCATAAGCGATTGAAAAT
>NW_018108183.1:469792-486572 GCF_000183805.2 Loa loa | reverse complement strand
ACATTTTTTCCAGGAGGCAAGTTCGATAAAAATCTAAATAAGATAACTGAAAGAGCAGATGTTTTAGGTAACCCGAAACTGAAACTGAAACTCTCATAACCCGAAAATGAAACACTGAACTGAAATCAACGTTGATGTTTTAGGTGACCCATCGACTTCTATCTCAGTTAGTTTACCAACGAACAAACTTTGCGCTCTTATTTTTTCTACCTTTCTTATGATTGGGTATTTTTTCGATTCATAAGCGATTAGAAAAAAAAAAAAAAATTCTGAATTGAAATAGCCTGTTTGAAGCTACTACCATAACATATATACGGTTTTCTTTTTTTGACTAATGAGTACTCTTCGATTGATTATAATTAACCTTTGTACTGCCATCCTGAATTATTCTCCTGAATATACTCCTATCCATATCCATCCACATCGCTCGGCTCCAACAATCACGAACTATTGTTGGATTGTGCTCTGCAATGTTCCCATGTAAGATTGTATTTCACTTTTCCAGAATTGCTATCTTCGAAGTTCAACAATTTAAAAAAATCATTTGTGGAGTTGTTTCGACCGGCCTTTACTTTAATTTCTTTCTTTCATATCTGACTAATCTAAGTTGAATTTTAAGCTTGTAACAAATGAGATCTATCTATTATCACATGAATTCGAAAATCAAAACGCTTTTCGTCCACAGATTTGGGCACAAAGTACAGAAATCTTGTGCGGACCATGGATTTTCGATGAAGTAATGGAAAATAAGCGACTAATATGCTGACGATATTTAACACTTAACTTTATTGAATATGATTAGGTTATTGAAAATAATGTTTGGTGTTCGGTGCTTAAGAAAGTAAATAAGGTACCACAAATTTGATGACCAAAAGGTGGATTGAGAATGACGAGCTTGACACACACACTTTTGTGACATGATACTACTGGCAGTGACTTCTTGACTCTGTCGCACGATTCATTTGCAAAATAAGGCAATTGCCGCAAGTAGTGTATATGATTTGAACCATCTTGTGGCTTAAAAAACTTTTGGTAAGAAGGTCAAGACCTATAAATTTAAGGCTTGACCTTAGCCTTAGACTGCAATGTTCTCATCGATTTTATTCAACCAATTATCGTTAAAAAAAGGAATACGATAGGATGAAATGGCAATTCTAACCCAGCGTTTAAGAATATTTTCCGATGAACAACTATAACATTTCCTGGAAGGAGTGACGGTAATTCTCTGCTGGCTTTACCGTACTCCGACAGTTGGAGAAGTAGTATTGTAATATGCAGGTACATTCAGTGCAGGAAGGTTTGTAATCGATGCCAAAGCCAAAGCCAAGGAAGCATTAGTCTGCAGTCATTATTATTATTTTGCTGTTATAAACGAGCTATATTACCAGTTTCTCACGTGTTTCAAATTGAAGGTACTGATAAATTCTAAAGCCTAGGCTCTATGCAAGACTTGGGGTCGGTGAAATGATATTTAGCGCCAAGAAGAAGAAATAAAATAGAATAAAACAGCGAGAAAAATAAAAAATGGACGAAAAAAGAAAGAAAGGAATACTAGTTTGATTGATAGCTATCGCTTGAGTCGTTCCTCATCAAATGCTTAAGGCTCTTTAGTATCAATTAAATGTTAACCTAAAGTTGTGGCAAAAGAAATAGATACGGTAAGCATGTTTATTCATCCTACCTTATCACTATCATTATCGTTATCTTGAATATCTCAATCAGATTTTGCTATTCTTTATAGCTCTGCGGGGTGGTGGATATTATACTATAACCGATCGCTAAAATTTGACCATTTTTTAAAAAAAAGAAAGACACAAATAATACTTTTTATCTGAAAGATGAAATGAAGGAGTGGTTGGATAGATGAGCTCAGCAGTATCGAAAAATACAAGAACAGTCCAAATAGCTTTGAATTTGTGATCTGGGCAAAGGGTCAGCACAAAAAACAGGATGAAATCAAATGAGTCTAGGATGTGGATAGGAATTTTCATTTGTTTGGGGAATTTCAATCGATCGCTAGTCTCTTTTTGCAGGTGCAGTAGGCCGATTTATATTGTGATACATTATCATCCATGTTAAAACTTGAAATAGACTAGAAAATTTAGCATAAAATTCGGGCGAAAAGAGATACGAGAAAAAAATATGTAGATTTTTGGAAAAAAAAAGCCAATGAAGCGAAGTGAAAAGTTCAAAGATATAAAAATGTCAAGATTAAAAAATTGAAGGAAGTAGGGGAAGGGAAATAGGAATGAGGACAGAATAGAGAAATTGGGAATGTGACACATGCACGTGCTCCTACCTATTCTCTAATTGCAGTCCAACTTATACAACTGCGACACCATTTTTCGTTTAAGAAAGTACCAATCATAGATACACACTAGACACACACCCACACACACACCCACACACATACACACACACACATACACACACACTCATACACACACATACATACATGCATATGTATATATCGATAAACTCGCACAATGACATTCTTATTTGAAGTTTTGACCAAAATAAATTATGGACAATTATATTAGAGAAGTAATCATTTCTTTGCAAATTATGATCTTTGTAAAATGGATGAAAGAAAGAAGCCAAAAGAGAGGACAAAAAAACTTATCATTAATATCATCATGTATAGCATGATGATGAACCATCTATTAAATGACAGTATCACTTAGTCATAGTTGTAATTGGAACAGACAACCAATTGTAATAAAAGTTTTAGTGCTTTATTCTTAGCACAAATTATAAGACAATTATTAGAGAATATCATGGATGGATACAGTCCATTATCAGGTTATTCATTCATGTTTATTGTCACTCGTAGTATGGATTTAGTTTAGCATAGATTTGATGGTAGTGAGTTGAACCGAATCAGTGTGGATACTCAATCGTGTGATCTTTTTGATGTCCTCCTCCCTGATATAACACAAATTTGACATTTTAACGATACTTTAACCATTGAGCATGAGCTCGATTATCAGACTGAAAGATCTTTGCATTTAAGTAAATGACCAGAAAAGATCAAGCTTATTAGCTTTCGACAAGCCACAAACAAAATTTCAAGTTTTCATGGAACTTTTTAAATAATATGCAAATGTCGGTTAGTATAAAAAGAATTGAAGAGTCAAGTAAGTATCATTTTGTAATTAATAGAATATTCGGCCGGTGAGCGAGTTGTGGTGTATTCCTCGACAGCTCTTTTGCGAGGAATCCAAGGAATAGCGTGTCGTGATTATCTTAAATGGGAGATTTAGGTTTAAAGCCAAAAATTCGAATTGGTGCTGTGATTGCCCAGCAATGGACAATCAAGAAAAAATTGGGTGAAGGCAGCTGTGGAATCGTTTTTCTATTAGCCAACATTTCAAATCCAAAGGTATAAGTAACCTAAGCCAACACAGCAGTTAGATTTGGGACAAAAAAAAGAGTGCAAAAGCTGAAAGATCCAAGATCTCATCATTTAAAAAATTATTTCATACAATCTCCTATGAAGAAGCCAAGGATCTTATTAAATTTGGGCCCAAATATTCAGGCTCATGCAGCAATGAAAGTGGAACCTCTGATGATAGATTCTAATGATGAGATATTGAAAATGGAAGTGTTCGTGTTGAAGAAAATGCAAAAATCGAAACACGCTTGCCGATTATTTGGTGCAGGCCGCACAAGCACTTTTAATTATATGATTATGTCACTTCTGGGAAAGTAAGCACATTAACACCTCAATTGCCAATTATAAACCCTCTAAACATGTTATTATATCCATCCGATTATATCCATAAGGAGAATATTTACAGGAATCTAAGTGATTTACGATATATGATGCCTTCGAAACGTTTCACTACAGGCACAAGCCTAAGATTAGGCAAACAAGGATTACAAGTATGCTTTCTAGCTACCTACGATTAAGGCATTGGTACACATAAAACTTTTGGGTAATCAATTTTATGTGATGAAAATCTCTCAGGATGTGTTCCTTTTCCTCAAGAGATAAATTGGGCTTTTGAGATATACCATGCACCCTTGCTTGTTTTTGCTATTCCAGAAAATTATTGATGATAAGATAGTAATCATTGTGGCAATAATTACAGTTTGAATATTATGATCATAGCATTTAATTAGCACTTTGACCAACTTTACAAAACAGCATCCGAGATTGCCATTATCGATCATCTAAAGCTAAACATAGAATTCTTAATTCCTGATCCGAATTCGTTGATTACTAAATGGTAAATTGTTGGAAGTAATTCATATCTTTTAGTTCTCATGAACAGATTATACTATTACCCATCTCTTAGTAACCAAAGAAATGAGAAAATCAATGAGACTTACCAATTCTGGAAAACCGTTTGTTTTAGCTGTAGTTTTTCGGTTGTTAATGCTCATATGCTAAAACTCTCAAATTTCATCACAGGAATTAGGCAAGCATTTTTTTACTTGTCATTCCTTCTGTCCCGCTATCCAAGATAACCTAAATTTGGTAATTTAGCAATAATTTCAGGCTCTGAAAGATTTACACAGTGCTGGATTTATACATCGTGATGTGAAACCGCTCAATTTTTCCCTCGGATCAACACGATCTACAAAACGAATTCTATTCCTATTTGATTTTGGCTTATCACGACAAATTTTTCTACCAGTACAAGGAACGAATGAAATGAAACTTCGAGAAGCGAGAAAAAAAGTTCAAAAGTTCTCTTCTAAAAAAACAGAAAATCATTCAGTTTAAAAAATGTCGCCGTATTTCACCAATAATTTCTTTATGAAACAACCAGTTGACCTCTGACTTCAAGAAATGGCACGCAAATGTAGAAGTATCATGGTGGTAGCTTATTTAAATAATTTGAAATTTATACGAACTGGAATGCATTCATGGCAACATTTCTTTTTCCCTCACAACAATCAGAAGAATTTTTTAGGTAACTTTTAGAGGTACCGTCCGTTATTGTTCCGTTAACGTTCACCATCATAAAGAACAAGGTAGACATGACGATCTGATTTCATTGATATATACTGTCGTTGAACTTATCACCGGCGAATTACCATGGCGAGGATTGAACCGGCGTGAAAGTGCCACTGTCAAAGCAACTGTACCAGATAAAAAACTTTTCAATGTAAATTTTCATAAATTTCAAAGGTGGGTTAAGTGACACTCTCATAAGTGTACATATATAATGCGTGTCTCTTATCCGTCACGCTTCATTGTCACCAACTGATAGTAACAATTATCACTATCTTATGAACGCAAGGCTTCTATTCAATATAACCTTGCTTCCTACTTTCAAAAATATGAGAAAAGATTTTTTTGGGTGGCCTAAAAAGTTACTGGAAAAGTAAGAGCTTCGAATGGTATCCGTAGCAGTCATTTTATATTGTTTTTCTTTCTGTATTGACAAGAAATAAATTGTTTACAGCAATGTCCTGAGAATTTTACAACAATTTATGCATATCTGAAAGGACTTGAATATAACGATTCGCCGAATTACGAATTTATCGATAAAAAATTTGACGACACTTTATCAAGCAAAAAGTATGATTGAAAACAAAGTTTGCGAAAAGTTGTGATACAACTTCTCAGACAATTGTTTCAAACGATTCGTCTCAAAAGGAAACAGAAAGTTCAATCTACGGAAAGTAATATATGACGTATTTCAGAAATTAAAAATATAAGTCTGAATTTCAAGATAACCGGAAGAAATGAGCTTGATCAGTTTCTAAGCTCTTTTTCTTGTAGTATTAAAGATGAATCACCGTATGACTGGGAAAGCGGTGGGCGCTATTTCGATGACGTAGCTGGTAAAGTAATGCCCAAAAGACGTAGAAATGCAGATGAACAAGTGGAAAAAGACTCGGTCTGCTGTTTTCCGGAAAACCTTTTTTTCCTGGATTGCCATAAATTTAAGGGAAAATCGCAAGATTCTCTAAGATAACAACGCTTTAGAATCTTTTTTATTGATATCTCTGAGATAGTCGCATATACACATCGATGGATGAGTGCAAGGGGAATGTTAACTCTCAAAAAACTTTACGTGCAGTGTGAATTTGCAGTCGTCAACAGTGAAAGAAGAAGTACCATCAACGGAGGAAGGACCATCAACCGAAGAAGGCGATTCGGAGATGATAGGAGTTGACAAAGAAAATACTCTCGAGGATTTACAAGAAATTAAATAAATTCATTTTCCAATCAAGGACGAAAAATGTTATATGTGATGTTTGATTCTAGAAAAAAATCTATTTTTACATCAGATCATCATCAAGCTGAAATTGTAAGTAATAAAAGGATTACAGTCAACTGAGAAAATTTGGCTGGCATTAGATACCATTAAGTCATATAATTTTCCGTAAAGTTTAATGATACTAGGTAACAGATTGCAATATACAATATATCATGCTTCCTTATACTGTAATACTTGTAAATTGATCAATTTCAGAATATCTATGCGATATCAGTTCTCTTTTTAGTAGATATCAGGCTATAACAATACCATCATTTTAGGAAGGAAATCTACTACCTTACAAGAAAAAAAACCTCAACAAGAAACCCTCTGCAAAAACCTTTTATGATGGGAAAGTCAGTTGACGAGTCCATTACTCCAAATGATCGCTACGAATGCAATCTCGAAGTAAAGAAGGGCAAGGTGGATTGCAAAAACTATGCAATGCAGCAAGCTGTTATCGTTTTTACAAATAAAAAAAAAACTTTTCAAAAAGCATGGTTAAATAAAAGATAATTTACATATTATTACCCATCAAGTCGTCTTAGTTTTGCCTCTGTATAGAATACCGGTGATATGATATCAGCATATCAGTATAAACACTCAAAAATGAATCCTTGATGATTAGTGACTTCAAATCATTTACAAGGAGATATATCCGAACAAAACTTTAAGATTCCCAGTTGGAAGCGCCATATCGCTAATGATCAAGGTCGTTTCTTGGTCAAAATGACAAATGATTTCATTCGGAAAATTATCTGAGGCCTTATTTACGGCCTGACATTTCGGCATGGTCTAGAACTGAAGTAATGCTTTCTTGTGTCCAGTTTAGTGTTTAAAATTCTCAGCGAATTCATAGTTCACTGTTGAACAATTTATGGCTTAATGACAACATCGTGTTATAGGCCGATGATAATATTGTATGAAGCCTTCGTTAAAAGAATGAAATAAGCGAATTCAGAAATGCACAGAATACAATCACACCTCTGCATTCTCTTAATCCAGGCAAAATCGCCATCATACTCGCGACAACATTTCTGCCTTGACCTCGCCCTCTTTTCACATTCTGACCTCTTTTCAGTTGTACAAGTTGAACTATATGAGAAAACACTCCATTTACTGTTTATTAAGAAATTAGCCCCAAATCATCAGGATTCTTTAGTGTCAATTTCCAGGAAAGGTTTTACCACATGAGTCGTTTATACTTCTTTTCCCGCTTTCCTAGACCTGTTGCGCCGTTTCGATGCTTTCAAGTGGAAATGTTCACAAATTGGACATGCACCAAGCATTGGACATGTTTCATGTCATTACGCATACTTCTGTTAATTCTTCGTAATTCACCTGTTGACAGAAAGAGTAACTTTGCCTATTTTCTGTGCAATTTCTATGCTCAGTACATTTCGAAGGCGAAACACTTAAGCTGTGATAATTGGAAGGGCTACGTGAAGGTCACTCTATATTACTTTCCAAGATGGACTTCAACACTACCACGACAGTTCCTTTTTGTCAGACATGTAATGACTATCCCCTTTATGTGGATGAGAGAAGGCGCGAAGGTCACATATACAGTGATGGACATGGGTGGCTAAGTGCTGTGTAGTGGACAGATGGAGGGCTGTTCATATGCCTCTTCTGGTAACCTCTAGTTTTAGATAAGAGATGTATGGAGTGATACGGAGAGAAAGTGTCACACGCTTACACACGTCACTCATGTCACATGATGGATTGTCACAGTCCCTGGGTAGAACAGGGGAGTGACTCATCACTGGAAGAGGTCAACTGTGCCTCGATCCCTCTAAATAGTTCCTTGCAAGGGAAACAACTGAATATATGTACGTCAGTCAGTCACCCGACGACATACACATAAGATCGATCGAACAGCAGCTGGATCTCCCGTACGTGTAGTGGGCGTTGTGAGTGTCTGTCTCTATCACTGAGGAAGGCATTAATATGTAGAGAGAAGAGAAATATAGTATGGATATGTGTGCATTGGAAGAGACAGACAGGCAGACAGAGATACGCACACCCACTCAAATCGCCTCCGTTTGCAGCAGTGACGGCGGCTGAGACGGAGTGTATTGCTGCGGTAGGCGCGCACACTGTTTACATCTCTTCTGCACATAGTCTCTCAGTTGCGTGTGCGTGTGTTTGTATGTGTATATATGTGTTTGTGTGCGTGTGTGTGTGTTTGTTTGTGTGTGTGTGTATGTGTGCGTGTGTGTTTGTGTGTGTGTATGTGTGTGTGTATGTGTGTGTGTGTGCGTGCGTGTGCGTGTGTGACAACGACTGCATTGGTGGATGACAGACTCGGGAATTTCAGTAATCCACTATTGATTATATATCGGAATATATCAGGTTACGGTAATCTTGACACTTTCATTTTCCGTTTTTTTGCTTTGTCCTGATAGAGAGTGTTGCACTGATTAGTGTAAGACATGTACCATTTCTGCTTGAGAAAGTATTGCAAGTCAGTCTTTCCACTCTACCCTTCTCTCTCATCATCCCTCGGTATTTTTTCCCATTTTTCAAACTTCACAAAATTTACTTGACGGAGTTACAGAAAAAACGTTTTGCTCGTCACTCACAGTCGCTGACTGCTGGTAGAATGAAAGAAATCATTCTCGGAACATTTATTCTTTCACCCTTTCACTCTTATTGTCACTTTTCCGCTCGTCTATTTCACTCCAAATTTAGTTCATATTTTATTGTTGTGTATTATTTACAATCCGATATATTACATCACTATTTTGTCGTGTCATTATTTATCGATATAAAAGTGAATGGAAGTGTAAATATGTTTGGATGGTACTATCATCCTGTTTACGTCTGTTATCAGCGAACTGTTGTACTACTAGTTAGACTGTCTATTCATTATCTCGTATACAGACACATATTACATGTAGTCCCCCTATCCAGCGCTCTAGCTATAGCTGCAAGTGCAGTAAATTATTAGCTGATGCAGATCTCTACAACCGATCTTTTATCAAACTGTTGGCCAATGTCGAAGTGGTTCATTATAAAATATATAGGGACGAAAATGGAAGGTAAATTGAATCTTGTCCTTTTTCTTACTAGAATTCAAAATCATTTCCAAAAAAGGCTAGTGTAATCTGGTTCGGTCAAGTCTCACATCATTCTATAGCCTGAGATATCTACCAGGTTTTATCTGGCAGGAAAAGTTATGTGGGAGTATCTTACATATATTGGAGTCGTAGGGAGAGGTCCTGATGTGCAAGAGGAATTATAAAAATTAGGAGGGAGGTCTCGAGATGTAGGGATCCTAAAATGGGGGGAATGACCAAGAAACATATCGACAAAAGCATTGTAATAAGTAAAAACAGGTGAAGGCAAGAGCTGTGAAACATCGTGGAGTTATATATCATTAAAATGAGGAAGGGTATATGATTCGTATCGAAAGGACGGAAGAACCATTATTAGAACGACTTGTATTGCCTCATTTTTGATTAAATTTTTCGGCTCCAAATGATCACTTACACTTTATTTCTTCAATCCGATAAAGTCGACATCCCTTTACGTGTTTGCCACTGTTACTGATTATTTGGCTTAATCTCTGCAATCAGCAAGTAGTGTTATTTGAGGTTGTTGTTATTTGACCTGACCTCTCCAATCAGTGACAGTTTTCTTGTTGTGTTTTCTTGTTCATGCTCGGCTTATCGCAGTGTCTGAACGAGGGAGACCACATCCTGATCGTTGTCACATTGGCGCCAAATTGAGACCCTGCAGATTGTTTCTACAAAGGTTCATGGAAGAAAAGGAAAGCGCGATTTCAGGTGTTCGAACCGAAACTTTATTTCAGTTCTTTGAAATTTTATACTTTTTTCTTACAAATGATCTTTATCCACTCTTTACCTGCACAAATCCAATATCTCATGTCATTTTCACTTGTAAATGTATTGGTCTGAATACTGGTACTAAATGTTTCTTATTTCTGCAATGAGTTAAATGAAAGTGATTCAGGAAACGTCACTTTATCCACTTCAATCACTCGTTGATTTCTCAAGTATTTTGTTTACCCATCAACTGAGAAGGTAAAAATTGCGGTTGAGTACAAGTAAAGTACGTCTTCCATTGCTTGACTCTTATTTCTTTGTCAGTGATTTTACTAATATTTAGGTTAATAGCAGGTATAGTAAAATTGTGCACGCACTTGAAGTGTAAAATTGTTCGCCTTTGGCAACTCAACAGATGTGGCCTGGTGGAAGTGGTGGTAGTGTTCGAAACTCAAACGCTTCTTCCGCAATGTCTAGTTCAGCACCTAACGGCGCCAGCGGTAGTTCATCGACCGGTTCTGGGGGCGGTGCGGCGACATCTCAATCATCATTCAGTGGTTAGTTGGATTTCCATTCATCCCTTCACCCGTATAATCTGTTTTAATAATGGTTAATCATTCTAGTGTACAAGGGTATTATGCTGAACTCCGCATCAGAGTTGTGCCGTTCCTAATCGTTAAGGTAAAATGTTCATCACCATACCAAGTGATTGGCTTTACCCTTGAAAATGTGATTTAGTAGGGCTCTGGGGTTCATTTAATCACTTTGATCAGGCTGTCAACGGTATGCTTTTTACAAAACACGGACCAGCCAGATGCGTTTAAAAAGTTCGTTAATACTTTTTGGGATATATTCCATGGCACCACAATGATGATATTAAGACCATACTTTATTAGGTGTGAGGGTAAGTGATCAGCGTGGAGGTGCAGGAAATCAGCAGCGATGGCTCGATCATCATCAAGTACAACAGTGGAATACACAAAGTGCACAGTGGGGACCACATGTCGCAGGTGGTCCAAATCCAGCCCATCCATGGACACTTGCAGCTGCTGCACAACAAGTAATCTTTGCTTCGAAAGCAGTACTGATGAACATATTAGTATTGGATTCATGAGCACCCATTATTCGTATGATAAAAGAAGTAAATTCGGTCCGGTCCGGTGATGTTTGAGGATCATTTTTAAGGCTTAACTGACATTCGTTATCCTAGAGAATAAGACGTAGTGTTATTACAAGTGTCGAACTAGTCTTTATTTAATCACATACTTTTTCTTGATATGAATTACTCATTACAGTGGCCGGGCACACCATCGTCAAATACGGGGACAGGTGCTTCTACATATGCCGAACATGCAAAAAAAAGTATGATGGGACGTGGTGGACAAGGTCAGGCTCAAGGGCGATACGATCAACAACAGCAACAATGGAACCAAGTGAAAGTAGATCAGGTGATTGTTAATTTTTAATAAAGATCAAAAATTTCTTCTCGGGAATGGGTTAAAATCGAAATACGTTTATTTGTATTACCTAATGTTTTTTTGCAGCAGACTTCTTGGGATACGAGTAGTTTGGCAGGCTTTGGCAATATACATACTACCAGTGATGCAAAATTGTCAGCAGCGGAATGGGGGTCAGCCGGAGCACCGAATACACGTTGGGCTCCACGTAAATGTTTTGTTTATTGCTCATGTTTATTGATCGTACTTCCATTTAGGAAACTCATAATTTCATTTATTTGATAAAACCGAACACTTCATGCCAACAAGGAATCGGGGACGTAGTGGATGTTCGGAGAGAATCTAGCAGCGGAACGATGCTAACACTTACTACTCATTAAAGTCAAGCGATATGTTTTAAATTTTTTTCTTGCAGCCGTTACCCAGTGGCCAGTACATGCTGCAGCTACATCAAGTACTACAGGCCCCGATTGGGCCACAGCTGCAGTTGTAGCTGCAGCAGCAGTGGCACATCATCGTCACGACACTACAGCAGCACCTTGGACGAGCACTACGATGGCAGCTCATCCAGCGGCTGCAGCATTGCCGCCGCAAATTGGAGCAGCTTGGGGCCATAATCCGACGACCGGACAACAACCATCAGCCTCTGCATTACCAAATCTCAATGAACAGGTTCATTTTGAGCATTTCTATGACGAGATATGTGTTCGGATTTGTTTTTGGTAATGTTTAAGAAGTAGATCTTGATGTGGAGTATGCTTATGCTTTTAAAGTTCGTACTGTTTTTTCAGATCTTTTCCTTTCTCTATTTTCTTATTGTAATAAATCTGCACTCCAAAAGATTACGAGATTTTATAATTTTGTATGTTCGACGCATTTTTGATTATTTTATTCGTTGAGCATCGTTCCATTGAATTATTTCAAAAATTTTTTTGCAGTACGACCCAAATCCTCAAACACCTGGTCCATGGGTTGCCCCACAACCGCAAGAAATGAATAACGATATGATGTGGCATGATCCAAATCCAAAACAAAAGAAGGTGCAGCGTGATACTGGTACTGCAATTTGGGGTGATCCAAGTCAACAACCTGTAGTGAGTTTACAAATCTTTTACGATTGATGATGTTAAATACTGAAATTTTTTCCGTGATGCATTTTGTCGACGTACATATTTGCATGCAAACTAATTAGATGCGAGAGTTTTCTACAGGAAATAAAACGTTGGAAAGATGCTGAAATAGATGATTATTCCCACATACAAAGTGCAGTGCCGAGCGGTGGTGATTGGAACATCATTGCGATATCATCAAATGGTAGCACTGTTTGCACGGGCGTCAACGGTGCCATAATCGGTGGTCCTGGTACAGGAAATGCAACGAGTTCGTGCTGTTCGGCAACTGGAACAAACGTTTCAACTCCAACGACAACTGGTAATGGGCCATGGCCAGACGGTAAGAGTGTGTCAAAATTTTTTTCATTTGCGAGTTTTTTGGTGTTTTGAGAAGTTTTCGGACTAACTTCTCAGTTATTCTTACATCTTATGAATAAGCCACATCTTTTTTCACCTATCGTTTTTCCCAAGCATGATAATATATTTTCATAGGTTCCCATCCAGAATCTTCGTCATCAGGACATCAGGAACGGTGGCAACAGCAGCCTAGTGCATGGGGTGATAAAGTAAGGTTTTGTCTGCTCAGTAATTTTCTCATAAGTTCCATTTAATTTGGCATTAGCTCTTCCGACTGCTGAGAATTTTGTGATTTTCCAGCTCGATAATATCGGTGGTAATCACCATCTACCAGATCTGGTTAGTGCTTAATGACATAAGTTGTTCAGTACCTTCTATTACAGATACATCGGTTGCATCTCGCAGTACTTAAGTTCTGGCCTAGAAAGGGATAGTTGTTGCCGTTTTCTCTGCATCTCCGCGTCCTCGAATTATTGGAGTGATAGGTAAAAAGAGGTTTAATTTTGATTTGGCAAATCTAACATTATTTTTTCAGGTATCTGGACCTCCTTCTGTAGGTGGCATTGGGATACATGGTGTATTAGATAATGCAGTGATTCGACCTGATATTGGAGGTGGCAATATTGCAGGAACAACACCCTACACTTCGCTTACGCAGCAAATTGCTGATCGGGTGTGATTTAATTCAACTGTTGTTTCGAAATATTTGGCTGTCACAAATATAGATCAAGGAACGCTGATGGCATAATTTAACCCATTTTTACCTGGAGGAGCTTTTATGGTTACTCTCAGGTCTGAGAATGCCCTCAGTTATAATTAATTTTCGAGAAATTTTTACAATTGAAATTATGAACTATTCATTTCAAATAATTTGCAGATCCGTATCGCGGTTAGTAAAGGTCTAATTGATGTTTCGATGCTTAATCGTCCTTTACCTCAGAGCGCCCTGGTTGTTTTGAATACTCTTCTTCAAAAGTTCCCCAAGCTTGAGCAAGCTCAGCAGGAATACCAGCAAGTCATGCGTGCTATGAGTAGCCCAGCACAGAAGGTAGGAGTGTATTTATAGAACATCTGTTGTTAGAGATGCCTTCGTTCCGTGTATCACGTAATGTGTTTATCAGACGAAGGACTATTAGCAAATTCTGCAGTTACAATTTCTTTGTAATGAAATGTTGGAAATTAAGTTTTAGGTTGAATCAGAACGCTTAGTGGTAGAAATAAACGGCTTGCAGCATGAAATTATACAGCTGCGGAATTCAATGAATGAACAGTTATTGAAAGGTTAGAAGCTTAATTATGAATCTTTTTGTTTACTTTCCAGTTCCTCTATTATCTAGTGTTTTTGACCACAAGTTTTTCATGATTAAATTGGTATTTTCCCTAGCTATATTATATATGCTTAGAAATCAGATGATAATCATTCGAGGTTCCATTCCATGGTATGGATATTATTTTGCTAATGAAAAATTGCTGATGGGAAAGTTGACAGCTTTCATCTGAACAAAAGTTTGGTATGATCGATTAGCTATCTCACTTCTCCTTTTTCAGTTCGTTCAAATACTCTAATTAATAGCATTTTAGCACCTGCACAGCAGCAAGATGGACAAAGCCGTTTGCAACAGTGGAAACAGGCCAATGCAACGAATACACAAGATTGCAACAGTGATAAGGTCAGTAGATTTTCTTAAGATCACCAAGAGGAAAATTTCGGCAAACTCGAACTATACTTTCAGTGCAACTAGTGTTAATTATTATGGCTCAGGTACCGTTTCCAACACTTTCTCTATTTGTGTAGAGTTTTATTACAACGGAAAATTGATATAGTTTTTTTTTCGGCAGCTGTTCTAAAGTTCAATGTAGTTCCCTGTCAATACAGTAACATTTTTAGATGTGTGCATCTTCATTGGATCCGAACGTTTCGGGTCTCATTGCAGGCACACAGTTATTGACAATAGACGGAAAAATTGATTGGAAAGTTGGTAGTCTGGATTGGTCGCCACCACCTTCTGGAACTGGAAATGGAGACAAAGGCAAGAAATGAGCCATATTTTAAACCCTTTTTTTGGTTCTGCTCTGCTGCGATAGGTGATTCGATCAGTAGATTTAGCATAGTCATTGCAAAGTATTTATCAGTGGACAATGGGATTTTAATCAGTCTGATGTTTCCTCGACTTGTTTTTTTGTTCGATGCACTGCTTAGGAGGGGTGTGTGACGAATAATACTGGTCTTATTAAAATCCATATGCAGTGGCCGATATAACCGATAAAGATGATCCAAGTAGTAGTTCCGGTGAGAAGCAACAGCAGGGAGCCTCGTCATCAACCAATCAGTCTTGTAATGGTACTCCAACACCGCAGCAGCAATCTCAGACACAGTCTCAAGCGGCTCCAGTCGATGATGGACCACAGGAATTTGTTCCGGGGAAGAAATGGGAATGGAGGGATCCCAATAAAGTAGACTTTTATTTCACTTCAAATAATTTGACAAATTAATGTTCAAAAACATAAGCATCGATTGGTTTTTGTTACTACGAATTTGGACGACCGTTATTTTCGACGGCATTTATGCGCTATTTTCAACTACTTGCTTCTAAAATTCACATGCATTGTTTTCATTATTTTCAGGTAGCGGAAGACCCGAATGCAACTCCAGGCACATGTAAACCAAACCCACTACTGACAACCGGTTCCACCGCTCAACCTTTCTACATATACGGTAGTAACACTAATAGCAGCCTACCACAGGCTAGTGCGGCCACTAATTCGTCGAATGTTGTAACTACTACGGCTAATTACTTAAATGATCTACAGACTATTAACAAGGTTATTTTTGTGCTATCATTTCCTCATTGTTTAATATGCTTATTTTTAATATGCTCTATTCCCGTATATCTGCATGTTTCTGTTGTTCCCGTGGTAATGTAGTTAGCAGGAGAAATCGAATAATTCGATTAATGTACATCTCACAATTTGGCATAGCTGCGGTTTCGATCATATTTCGCCTTATGATTTTCTTCAGCTAACACAAAGCACATATTATTTCATGACTCCCCTGATTCATTTATCTTGTATTCTTCAATAATTCAAATTGTTCCAGGTTTCAAGCAACATAGATCCTTTGTGCTGTTTTTATTTCATGAAGCAACTATCTTTTCTTTTTTAGAGTCCAAGTGCTAGTTATCTAGGATGGAACAATGCTACTGCTAACCCAACTGCTTTTACTGCCAGCGACATGTGGCCTACGGTGACAACAGGCACCACTGCTGTGCGACAGTCTCGAGTTGCATCTGGGCCAACAGGAATCGGACCATTTGGACATGCAGCAGTACGAGGTGGACCTGTAGGTACCGCTGGACTCACTATGGGGCCTTATCAACGTTCCAATTTAAGTCCATTTGGTCTCCAGCAACCACAGCAGCAGTACCAGTGGGTTTTCGTGCAGTTACACGGAGTGGTAAGTTAATAGTTACACATTTTTATTTAATTAATGCGTACCGGTATAGTAGTTTGCAGTTTTGCGACATTTTCCTTTATATCGTCTCTTCTTCGTTATCAGGCGTATCTATTTCGAGAAGTGTCACTATCGTAATGTCCATACTCTGAATTCCTTACTGACTGATCGATCTCTAATTTGCAGAACGAAAAACAAGTACAGATGTTATGCCAGAAAGTGGGCCAAATAGTGCATGCATTTTGTCCACATGGTGCTCCCTTTCTGTGTGTTAAATTCATAGAGCCTGCTGAGGAAATTATTCGGCGACTGAAGACAGAAGCTCCATTTTGTAAGTAATTCTTTATAGTCTTTAGCAAGGTAATTCAACTTGAAGTCCGGTAGATGATTATGT
>NW_018108183.1:463890-469715 GCF_000183805.2 Loa loa | reverse complement strand
GGCAGTAACTTAGGTGCAATAACTTAGGTTGTAATTTACTATACACCATGAAATTAAAATTGAAATGATCGTATAATGAAAGCATAATTTAATACTGTAGTTTGTAATGCATCATTAATCTAAAATTTATTACTGTATTGTAGAAACAACAACTAAAATATATGCTAGAAGCAAAAAAATGTGGAATAACTTCAGGTACCGCTGGACTCACTATGGGGCCTTATCAACGTTCCAATTTAAGTCCATTTGGTCTCCAGCAACCACAGCAGCAGTACCAGTGGGTTTTCGTGCAGTTACACGGAGTGGTAAGTTAATAGTTACACTATTTTTATTTAATTAATGCGTACCGGTATAGTAGTTTGCAGTTTTGCGACATTTTTCCTTTATATCGTCTCTTCTTCGTTATCAGGCGTATCTATTTCGAGAAGTGTCACTATCGTAATGTCCATACTCTGAATTCCTTACTGACTGATCGATCTCTAATTTGCAGAACGAAAAACAAGTACAGATGTTATGCCAGAAAGTGGGCCAAATAGTGCATGCATTTTGTCCACATGGTGCTCCCTTTCTGTGTGTTAAATTCATAGAGCCTGCTGAGGAAATTATTCGGCGACTGAAGACAGAAGCTCCATTTTGTAAGTAATTCTTTATAGTCTTTAGCAAGGTAATTCAACTTGAAGTCCGGTAGATGATTATGTTAGCAGTTTTAAGGTTCGATACAGATTTAAAAAAAATGGTCAAGAGCGACCATTTGCTTGTTTAGTCATTGGGTTACTAAATTGATCAAGTATATAAACATAAACTACTTAATCTATTTTTTTGATTCTAATTCCAACTATTTCCAGCTAATTCAGCATGGGTTTTATTGGAAATTATTTTGGGCTAGTTCATCACTCTGATTGCGGCATGCCTTGGTTTGAATAATTCAGTGAGGCTGTTAGTCGTGTTTGATTAAAAAGGAAAAAGTGACATTTTACAGTGCAAGTGAAAACTGTGACAGAATCGGAAATGGATCGGTTATTAAAGCCGCGGGGCACACTATCATATGGTGGTCCTTTGGGACCGGCTGGAACGACAACGGAACAGTGGATGTTTGGTGCCGGTACGGTTACAGCATTGCTACCTAATTGTGCTTCTAATAATACTGATGTACTACCACAACAACCCCATTTTCATGCAGGTGATACAACTAGTGATATTACACGACCCTTTTGATACGATGAAAAGTTGATATCTTTAGTTGGTACGACATGCTACGGTAAGCAGTTTTGTTAAGTTAATGCATTATGGTAATGGGTTATGATACTGGCTTAGTTCGATAGCGTTAGTTCTTGTACTTTTTTGTGCTCCTCGGGATTTGTTTATTAATGCATTATTTACCGCTATATGTTGCTTGTATGTTCTGCAGTGTGTGTTCTAGCGTACACAGTGTGCAACTAATGCGGTGATTACGCTCACTATATCGTGAGTGATATGATAGTTGCATTCTTTGTGAGGCGTGAGCGATGCAGATGTTAGAAAATATGATTTTATTTGTTGCATTTTTGTGTCAGGTCTTCACTCTTTGTTCATTTGTAGTTAATTTATAACTTCATGCAACACTATATATTAACAAATCATAATTTCTTAAACCCTATTTATTGTATTTGTTGCGCAGTAATACATTCAGTCATTCTGTTGTCAATATAGAAGAATGGATTAATGGTCTCCTATTCAATAAATTCGTGATGAGTACGAAATATATTGAGTTAATAAATTTGGTGCAGGAATACCGTGGTCTGCGGTGTGTTTTCATACTTAAATGCTCTTGTAATTTTTGTTCTATTCTGCCTATCCAGCTTTCTTTGGACAAAGGTCTTTGTATCCAGGAATAATTTCTACACTTTCTTTTTCCTGGAATATGTACAGATATGTATTATTGCTTCGATTCGTCTGCATCTTATCCTTGTCATTCTCATCTTGTGCAGTTCCACTGATTTAATTTTGTATTCGTTATATCTCTATACTACCTACTGCTGTATTGTATATTAATCTGAATTTTAAATTCATTTTGTCATGCAGTAGTTATATAAATTGTGCCAGTGATATTGGTATATTTCAATCTTCTTGAGATATACATATGAATGGGAGCAGAAAAAGGACAGGAATAAGTTGAGCATGGGGATGTTTTAAATCGAACTGTCTAAGATGGGGCACAGTAATAAAATATGACTAACTTGAGATAATGAAACATGAGTGAGATTGGAATAGAATTTTAGGAGTGCGACAAAGTTTTAAAGTGTCGTTTACTGTTAATGGAAAAAGAGGAATCAAATGAAAGTGGTTTTGGTTGTGGGGAGGATGAGTTTTGCTCATTGTGTTGTTGACATTCACTTTTAGTGAAATATTTTTAGTTGGTGCGTGTAAGACTTAAGAGGCCCTGATATAGTCATCTTTTTGAAGTTCTACTTTGCAAATAGAAGGAATGCTTCGTTTTCCCTGAGAAAACGGCAAATTTAGCCTACTGTTTTCCTTGACATAATATGGCATTGCAGTCCGCATTTGACCATTTTCTTGAAATTGAATATCATATTCTTTATCCAATGTTGTGTAATTTGTTATTGGTCATGATTTAAGAATTATCTGCTGTTTTCTGATTCAAGATTGTTGCATATCTGTACACATTATAATATTTTTCTTTCAGTGCAGTGAAATGTATGTGTTGATGTCGTTATCCTCCAATATCTGTGATTTAGTTGCTTAACGGTATTTTATAGTTGTTCTTAACTATCTCAATGTTGGGGAAATTTCCGAGGAACAAGCTAAAATCTTGATCAATAAAAATTTAATTCCCGGTGGTTTGGAGGATGCTTTGCTAGTTCTTGTATGGATGAAATTTTTTGACGTCGGTACCACATGGCAGTATGATTCAGGAAATGGGTTTTCTGAAGGTGTTCAAAAAAGACCAAGTTTTCTTTTCGGAGGTTGATCTGTTATCCCCAAAACCAGATATGCACCAAACAGTTAGCTTTGTAATTATAACATGTTATTTACTTATATGGTGCCGCGGCTGACTGTTTGTGGTCTGTCTTAGTCTGTCTTCGTCTCGAAGTCATACTCTTTGCAGTAAAATTTAAAAATATATGCTAAAATGGATGACCAATTTTGCCAATACTTTGTAGCGTGTTCGTAATACTTCACACATATATGCAAATGATACGTATGATTTAGTCGTAATCATCTTCCATGCATGCAGTGATTTTGTACAAACTGCGTCAAGAATGTTCTCGTCAATTCCCAGTGTCAGTCCAAAAAAGCTATTCAGCTTTTTAATGAGTTCGATTTAATCTGTAACAGGAATTAAACCAGTGGTGTAGCGGTATTTTTTTCTGAAAGGGAAAAGTCATACCTAAAGGGTTTTTAGTGAACTTAGCCTACGATTAATGGTAAAAATCCAGAATATGAATTCCTTTGACTTAAATTTCTTTGTTACTTTCATGAAGTTTTGGTCTTGTAATGTTCCAGTGATCAAAATCGTCAATTCTCTTTAGTGTTTTGAACCCGAAATTGCAGTATTTCCTTCGCTTTACGTTCTGAAGAGGGACTTGCTCATGTAGGGTATTTCCGTTTCTATATAAACATTTCCGAAAATTCCTCATCAGGTGTTTCTCTTCCTTCTATTGCAAAATACTTATCGCTTTTTCCATGTTGAATTTATTTTCAGCTCTTCATTTTATTGGAGTTTGTTTGTTTTTTTTTTTTTTTTAGTAGTTTCTCATCAGATGTGCTCGTTTGTATTCCATTCTCATCTATTGTGGTACAGATTTTTTATTGTTGTGTTACACTACTGCTATTGTTACTACTGTATAGGCAATATTAAATTATACTTCCTCCTTTCACCCTGTTTTTTCACCTATAATCTGTTTGATTGTCACGTGTATGAATTTCAGTGATTAAGTTATTACTGTTCTCTTTTTTATTAAATTTATGATTTTCAAAAACCATCATTTGTTGCAAAATCTATTTATCGAATGTACAATGTTACCTTTTTGTGACTTTTTTTTGTCAGTTTTTGCCTTCGATTTGTTGTCAGATAGGTAGTTCGTGTTATGCATTTAAACCGTCCAAGTTTCAGAATTTAAAAGTTTTCCTCATCCAAAAATCTGACGTGTTTTTCATGTGTTCCGTCGTCCACACATTTCATCTGCACACAACACACAATGGTTAACTGAATATCACATTTCTGATCTGTATTTATTCCATATTAGAATTGAGAAATGAACCGGACGGAATCAAATATTCAATGCTAGATAATATTGCATCTTAATTAAATTTTGTCAGCTCTGTTCTTTTCTCATTCTTCTTGTTTTCCGTGTGTTCTATTCCTCTCGCGAGGTCTTCCTACATTATTTCTCATTTCTTTCTGATTTATTTATATCTATCACATCCAGGCAAAGAAAAGAATAACATAAAGAGTTTGGAAAGATTTTAGAAATATGGGGTAGCTCTCTGAATGTCGCCAGCGCAATGATTCACCATTTCATCATAGTAATTGAAAGTAACAGTCGAACTAGATGTGTTTCAAATTTATGCATCAACATTCAAATTTAGTGCAAAAGTTGCTTGCCAATCCAGAAGTGCGGAGATTTTTCTTATTAGTGTTTTTCATGGTGCGATCATTAAATGTTTTGCAACTGATTACTTGATATTCCTAGCAGTTAATGCTGCAATTATTAGTTTCCCAACTATGAGTCACCAGTCACCACATTTTCATGTGCTTGCTACCACATTCACTGAAGTTGCGCAAGGTTTATGAATATTTTCATCAGTCACGTTTGGTTGGCATTACGATATCGGTAGATGTGCCCAGATTTGTATGCTTTTGATTCCTAATGCAGGTCAAATGCATGTATAATGGCTTTACAGCTATTTTGTTCACAGTTTTATTTGCATATTCAGGTTTAACATTTTTGTTAAGGTAATTATTTCATTATAATATTTTTATCCCAAAATCATGGTCCTACTCAATTGTTCTTGCAGTGTAATATTGTATTCGTTACTCTTCATTTGTTAGATAAACATGGCAAGTAGTACAATTACCATACACGAAATTTTTACTTTCTCTAATTTTCGATTTTTTCTGTGCTTGTGGATGATGGTTGTATGCTACGTAACACAACGTTGAAATTTTGATTTTTCACTGTTGTATGCCACTTATTTATAACGGTTATTGTCTGATATTTTTGCTTCCTCGCGAAGAAATTTGAGCAAAATCTGTATTTTTGCTAATTCATCGTTGTTGTTGTTATATGTGTTTCACAGCCACGAGTATTACCGTTCTTACTGATTAATATAGTTATTAAGTTGTAGAATTGTATTGACCAAATATCAGTGTTGCTTCGCTCACCTTTGAGGATCCTGCGCCACTGTTGTTTTCATCATATCTATATATAATCAGTGACTGGCTTGCAGTAATTTATATTTACAATCGTTTTCTTCACGCTTTTCCAGTCTTTACTGCAGTGGCATCTTATTGTGCGTATTATGCGTGTACATATATATATATATATATATATATATGCATGTGTGTATATGCGTATGTTTGTGTGTGTCCCATCGTCATTATATTATTATTTATCATCATTAACTTCATGATTTCCATTGGGCTGCGGTTACCAACAATTTTGTTTGTCCTTATCGCTTTGTATTGGTCGTGGTAATGTTTACTTATTTTTATTCGGAATTCTTGTATAACTTTATTGCAATTTCCGGTAATCTTGCTTCATTTTTATGATTTATTTGCCATGATTATTTGATCGAAATCTTCGATTTTAGCTTTTTGCCTT